>NC_081407.1:452544874-452824874 GCF_030272615.1 Cryptomeria japonica | reverse complement strand
AAGAATCTATGATGATAAAAAAGTAGTTCATTTGGATACCTGGAGATGAGTATTTATCCATACAAAAGATAACAAGGAAATCTAACATTATTAGATGGTGAGATCTAAGGTGTTTTTGAAAGAGTGATGCCCTAAAATTGGTGGTGGTCTTTGTGGCTATCAACAACTTGTGAGGAGTAGCATTGTTGTTATAATTGTGACATATATGCAAGGATGGGGCTGAAATTGTATAAACGCTCAACAAACCTATGTCTCCTTGCATTTTACAATCTCCCTTATTAGATTTTGAAGTAGGAAAAAAAAAGGAATTTATAACAGTGTATCGGTAGCGAAATATTTATTTTTTGTTACAATTTTATAACTCGATTGGTTGTGATATTTTAATCTTTTATGCAAGAAGTTGTATTTAAAGTATGGTGGTTTAGGATATGAATATAGAAAGGAGTAGAGATGTATTTACTATTTCTATATTTCTCTTTTGATTATTATAGGAGATGGGGTCATGTTATCCTAGATTTTAGCTCACTTAATCCCTAGGAAATTTGCCTATTTCTAGCCTGCATCCTTAGCATGCATGTCAAGGTGCTTTTCAAACCTCCTCATGCGTAGTTAGGTTCCTTGAGAAATAGTCTCATTTGGTCCCTTTATTTGTCTTCTAAAAAATTGTCAAAAGTTTGTTTTCTAGAGTTAGTCTTTTTACTCTTCATGCATTTTGTGTTTTAAAACCCAAAATGAAAATCTCTCATTGGATATGTAATTCGGGTTTTAAGACCTGAAATACACATTCATCACCAATGAACATGCACTTCAGGTTTTAAAATTCGAACATATTTTAAGTCCATCCTATGTGAAGTTCAGGTTTTAAAACTTGAACTGCAGGTCATCCATGTTGCATAAATTGCAAATCGAGTTTTAAAACCTGATTGCATATTTCTCTCTTGTCCCACATGCACTTCGGGTTTTAAAACCCGATGTGCACTTTCCTTGCATTTCCTCACACACATGTAAATCGGGTTTTAAAACTCGATTTATGTCACTTTGCACTTGTCACTTGCACATCAGATTTTAAAACCAAATGTGCACCTTTTGCATCACATGCACATCAGGTTTTAAAACATGGGGCACAACCTTTATTTCCACGTACATGTCAAATGAATTTAAAAACCCGAATGACATGTTTATGCATTGTCACTTGCATTTCAGGTTTTAAAACCTGAAATGAACATTTTTGGCCACTAACATGCATTTTACCCAAAATGCACATTTATCCAACCTAAGTGTAAATTGGGTTTTGAAACTTGATTTGCATGTATTGCCAACCTTTTGTGTGAATCGGGTTTGAAACCCAATTTGCATGTTTTGACCCATTCTTGTTGCAAATCGAGTTTTAAACCTCGATTTGCAATATTTACTCTAATATGTCAGAATTTTTCCAACTCTGGGGATTCTTCAATTTAGTACTACAACTCCATTCCAGATGCCAAATTCCACACACTGGGACCAGATGAATTTGAAGCACAGGCTACCTTGCTATGATATAAATACTACTTGACAAAGGATGTTGATGTTGAAGATGTGTTTCTAGACTCTTAGTTTATTTTCATGTTGTCAATTATGCATGATGTTACATGTAACAATAACACAAGTCCAAAGTAAAATAGGACTCTATTGAATAAGTCAGGTTAATTGTAGGTTTCCTATTTTTTCTCATAGCTTCTCCACTATATATATGAGAGTGCTCATTGTAAATAATCATCTTTTGGCTAATGCATCGAAACTTTGTCAGATTGGAGAGCTATCATAGACTTTGTGCTTGTAGTGAAAATCTGAAACTTCTTTCAATAAAGAAATATAAGTTGTTCTCTAATCTTTGTCTTGGAAGCACTTTGTGGTATGTGAGAGCGTTCTTATGTCATTCTTATCTTACTGGCTTTAGAGATGGAATTGTGCATTGTGAGAAGTTATTAAGCTAGAAGCTGAAAAGGTGAAGTGTTGTAGACTTTGTGCTATAATATTTTATTGTGAATTGATTATCAATTATTGGTAATGAGGTGGAGACTTTGTGTTGCACCAAGTTATCTATTTAGAGTAGAAAGATTGTGGTATATGTGCTACAATTTGAGCTACAAGTATATTGCAACAAAAGTTTCGAGAATCAGTACCATAAAGATCATATAAGACTTTGGTCTTACAATGGTCTTATTAGTTTGTAAATAATCACTAGTACATCTTCGGGTTATGCTTTTGTTTAACTGGAAGTTTTATCAGTTATTATTGCTTAGATTAGTATCTTGTGATTATTTTTTTGTTGTAAAGGAGAAATTATACTCTGAAGTAAGAGAGTTAGGCTAACACTTATTCTGAAAAAAGAATATACAGTGATTGTAACACCCTAGAATTGTTTAGGAGATAGAAGAAAATAGATACTAATTGTCTTGTTGCAATAAGAAGGCAACCTCCCCTTTGTGAGGAGAGATTCAATCTCATCGTACTATGGCTGAAATCCACATTTTGTAAACCTTCATAGTTTACACAATTTTCAAGCAATGGGTCATTAGAAAATTTTAAATTCTCAAGAAAACTATAGTGATAATGATTTGGTTATTTTGCACATTCATATATTTTAATTTCAATGTTTGAATTTCATTTAGGATAGATAATTTTATTTTTGGATGCTCATTTTTTCCTTCTGAAGGCAAGTTACTCCTACATTTTTGGATGCAATTCTTTGTGTGATTGTGTTGTTGCCCCTATGAAACTTTTCTTGTAGGCCTCTTTCTTGTTAGTCAGTTATCGGTTAATCCTCAAGTTCATATTAGGTCCAAGTCAATTGTCACATTAGAGGCAGTGAAAGGTGGCAGAGTGTTAAGTCTTGTCGCATGTTACAACAATAGTACTATACCAATAGAGATGTTACTATGGTGGAACCTATGGAGTTCATAATAACAAAATTTGTCAGTCTTGAGACTATAAATAAAGACAACATTGTCACATTGGCCTATGCATGGAAGAATGTCATACAAGAACTCTAGAATTTTAGACTGTAGATCATCTCAAACAACTTGAATAGTAGTGAATATGTAATAATAATTGCTAATTCTTTTCAGCATTGGAAAATTCATTTAGACGATTAATAGGATAGCATTTAATTTCTACAAGTTAGTGCACAAATATAGCTGACGAATATTGTTTGAAGTGAAGAAAAAAATTAATGTCAACAAAACCCTTGTTTGTACAAAAGGACAAATTCTCTATTTCTATGTGAGAGCCTCACAAAAAATAATTTCGATGACTTTAGAGTTCCTTGTTCACTCATGGTTCTTAGTCTATCCCAATTAATCTCCTTAGTTTACTTTGGGATGAAAAAATGGGGTTAGCAAGACCTCTTTGATTTCTGAAAAATTTGTGGGTATGTGCACGATCATGGTAGGCCAAAAAGTGCCAATGGAAAAAAAATGTGTTTTTTACTTTGTCAAACACACCAAATTCCACTTTCACTTTTTGTATCAGTAGAGGAAAAATTGAATTTGGTTTGTTAATACCAAACCAAAATGGATATCAGTTAGTGAAAAATATCTATAATTAACGAATATCCATTAGTAATGAATATCTATTATTAACAAATATCCATTTCCTAACATCATTGAACTATGATGCCATGTTTTCCAAAATGAATATCCATTTTATTTAGCCTAAAAATGTACTTTAGTAAAATGTGATAACTTTTGCATTTCTTATCGAATTTTTTTTATTTTTTACAAGCATTGGAAGGGTGATCCAAATACCTATTAAATGGATAAGGTAATTTTATTAGATTATACACCAAAAATTAATTATAATCATTTGAAGTTAATGCTTCATTTTTAAACTTTAAATACTCGCAACTTTTGCATTCAAAGTCTTTTTTTTCATTTTGTTGCTTCCAAAAGAATTGAAACATCTATATATTAGTAAATAATGAAACATTTTGATTTTGTGTACTAATGAGACTAAAAAAAATACATTAATCATCATCAAAGGTTGCTTGTCTTTGATCCTATGCACACCTTTGCCAAAGTTGACCTAGGAGAAAATGTCTTATACCTCTTTGTCCTTCTCTCTATTTACTTAGGTATATCTTACTCTCTCCCCCTCTCCTTATATCTTCCTTTCAATTCCATCTATTTCCATTTCCCTTGCTCTACTTCTATCTATATCTTTCATTTATCTCTTCCTTCTCTACTTATCTCACTCTGTTTCTCATCCCATCTAGATATTTCCCAATTTTTATATGTCTCTACACATATCTCCCTCTTTCTATCCCTATCTCTCCCTCTCCCGCTCTATCCCTATCACTCCCTATTTTTATATCTCTACTAATCTCTCTTCTCTCTATTTATCTTTGTCCCTCTACCTTCCTCTACATGTACCTGTTTATTACTTGTCTATATCACCTCCTTTTCTCTCCCACTCATGTCCCCTCAATCTCTATCTCCCTATAGATCTATATTGATGCAACCATAACTGGTAAAAACCCTCAGAAGAGTCAACTGGCTTATGCAGCAGGAGAGACACAACGAAATCAACAAGAAAACATAACAAATTCATATAAACAAATCATATTCAACTCATAGAACTTCTGACAATCATCCAATAATCATCAGATTATCATCAAAGAACATCGGGTAATTAACCGATTAAATGCAAGCTTCAAGCTAGAAACAACCCAACCGGGACTCTAAAGATCAACTAGATCACAACATGTGAATCTCAATCCTTATTCCAACTTATACTTCCTCTCTCCCTACAAACAATTATATAACATCATATTTATACCCACCTGAATATATCTGGGTCAGCCTCAAAAGATTACATTCACCAATGCAGGAAAATGAAACGTGTAATTAGGTCGGCCCTAAGATTTAAGAAATCTTTCCAGAAAATAACAACCAAGTGATGCCGTTCAATAGGAAGGTCGACCTCATGCCAAAGAACATCGGACAAGACCCGAGATGGATCCTCACACCAATAATTGCACTGGTAATAAAGGAAAACCAACCGATAAACACAAGAACTATCCCGAGAACCCAGAAATAGCCAACCGGAAGTGATAACTGACCGAAGAAGAACCCAAATGAGCTATAAATTTGGATTCAACCACATGAAACTGCTAGGAAATTGCAAACAAGATCTACCACAAAGAACAAGCAACTACCGGTAAGGATACTAAAACCACACAAAGAACTAAACAAGAACAGAACTGAAAGGAAATGTTTTTTGGTTGATGCAAGATTGCTCATTGATCAAGGATGCTCCTGCATCAAACAAACCAGGTAGAAAAAGATATTCTATGAGAGGCAACTCATGAACATCTAAAAGGATTCATAATGAAGAACACATTCTTATTTCTGATCCAAACATCTTCTTTATCTGCCAACCTTTTCTTTGGCACCTCCGATGCCTCAATCGGTTTCTCTAACCTTTGACTCCCTTTGTTTTTCTTTCTTTGCTTCAGATCTACACATTCTCCCTGTGCACTATCTTCTTTCTTCTGCAACTCAGGATTTCTTTTGCCACAAGACTTCATCCGGTTTGTCACCATGAGCTCTTTGTCGATCGGTTCCATCAAACTCATCCGTCAGATCCTTCTGTAAACTCATGTCACCCTTCGGTATAACCTCTACAACTAGTTCTATCAATTCTTTCTTAAAATCCTTCGGTATAACTTCTGCAACCGGTTCTATCAATCCTTTCGGTATAGCCCCTATCATTGATTTCTCGGTAGTGCAACTTCTTTGAAGACTCAATCTCTTCACCTCCTTCTCTTTCTCCTTCAAAGAAATCAATGTGAACTTATACCCATCCTTTTCAATAGTAACCAGGTTTCTTCTATAGTCATAAATAGCTCCTCTATCATACTGCCAAGGGTTTTCCCAACAAGACATGACAAACACTCATTAAGACAACATCACATAAAACTTCATCTCTGAAAGGCCCAATATTGAAACTCACCAAACATTGTTCCTTTATCTCTATCTTTTGATCATCTTTTAACCAACTTACCATATAAGGACAAGGGTTCTCAAGCCTCTTCAAGCCAAGCTTCTCAACCATCTCCTCAGATACTAAATTATCAGTACTTCCACTATCTACAATGACCTTGCAACACTTACCACTTGATTTGCATACCGTCTGGAAAAGACTCTTCCTCTGAGTAGATCTAGTATCCTTTCTTTTGAACATAAGGGATTCTCCTTGCTTCGATGCACAATCAGATCCAGTACCATCTAGTTCTTCACTTGCCACACAACTTCTTGACATTCCTTGCTTACATTCATATAATCTATGTCTGGTTTCTCCACACTTGAAGTATTTGCCAGGGAGTTCTCTACCAATATTGCTGCTACCCTTCCTTGGTGTCTTTTGTTCCGGATCTTTACTCCACTTAGGTTTTGACTCCTCTTCTTCAACTGGTTTCTTCATACTATCATTCATCTTGAATTTCTCCTTTCCCTTATTCAGTTGTCTTCTTCTCATCTTCTCCTCAGCCTTCAAACCATACTGGTAAGCTTCTTCAACTATTGAAATCTTCAACATACTCATCTCATCCTAAATGTTAAAATCTAACCCATTGATGTACCTTGCCACCTTTTCTCTGTCCATCTCTCTATGTTTAGATCTGATTACCACCTTGTAGAATTCCTCAGTATATTCCTTCACAATCATGTTTCTGTGTTTTAGGTTCTGTAACTTCTTGAACAACTCCAGTTCATAGTCTCCCGGTATGAACTTGGCCTTCAACCTTGCAACCATCTATCTCCACCAGGTGATCTTCAATTCACCATTCTCCACTTTGTCTGTCTGCAACATTCCCTTTTAGCTTGGTATGTGCCAACCGGACTCTCTGCGTGTCCTTGACATCCTCAAACTCAAAGTAGTCCTCCAACTCTCTGATCCAATCGATTAGATCCTCCGGGTTCAACGTCCTGGAAAAGTTAGAAACCTCAACTTTATGCAATTTACTTGCTTGTGCCACTGCTTTCAGGAATCTTTCCTCTCTCTCATCTTCTAGTCCTTCAGCTTCCTCAAGCTCTTCACTGGCTTCCTCAAACTCATCCTCAGAGTCAAGGTTTCTTCACAAACCAGCCCAAGAATTCCAGATCTCATTCCTCACTTCATTCTTGAAGTCTTCCATCATCTCCTCTACCCTCTGGGGGTTCGTTCTCCTCGATGGCATCTCTTCTTCCACTCTGGTAAACTGCCTCAAATCAGCAATCTGACTACCGGTTTCAATTGCCTCCCCTCGATGATCTATTGAACACACACGCAACATGCCTCCAATCGGCGATCTTTCCACCTCAAGGAATACCTCAATATTCATAAATGATTCTTCCACCAGCCGGTCCATAACCAGCTCTAATACCAATTGATGCAACCATAACCAGTAAAAACCCTCAAAAGAGTCAATCGGCTTATGCAGCAGGAGAGACACAATGAAAACAACAAGAAAACATAACAAATCCATATAAACAGATCATATTCAAGTCATATAACTTCCGACAATCATCCGGTAATCATCAGATTATCATAAAAGAACATTGGGTAATTAACCGATTACATGCAAGCTTCAAGCCAGAAACAACCCAACCAGGACTCTAAAGATCAACCAGATCACAACATGTGATTCTCAATCCTTATTCCAAGTTCTACTTCCTCTCTCCCTACAAATGATTATATAACATCATATTTATACCCACCGAAACATATTCGAGTCAGCCTCAAAAGATTACATTCACCAATGCAGGAAAATGAAACGTGTAATTAGGTCGACCCTAAGATTTAAGAAATCTTTTCAAAAAATAACAACCAAGTGATGCGGTTCAACAAGAAGATCGACCTCACACCAAAGAACATCGGACAAGACCCAAGATGGATCCACATGCCAAGAATCATGTCGATAATGAAGGAAAACCAACCAGTAAGCACAAGAATTATCCTGGGAACCCAGAAACAGCCAACCGAAACCGATAATAGGCCGAAGAAGAACCCAAATGAGCTAGAAATCTAGATTCAACCACATGAAACCACTCAAAAACTGCAAACAAGATCTACCATGAAGAACAAGCAACTATCGATACATACTGGTAAGAATACTAAAACCACACAAAGAACTAAACAAGAACAAAACTGAAAGGAAATATTTTTTGGTTGATGCAAGATTGCTCATCTATTGGGGATGCTCCTACATCACATATTCATGTCTATCTATGTCTCATTATCTCTAAATATCTCTTATTCCCTCCATCTCTCCCTCCACTTGTCCTCCTCCATCTATCACTTCCTATCCATATCTATCTCTACCTCCATCTTCATATCTCTATCTCTTTCCCTATTCATCTGTCTTTCTATATCTCCCTCTACCAATATATCTCTTCCTCTATACATGATTAATCTATCTCTACATCTCTCTTCCTCTCTCACCCTCTCTATGTATCTCTCCCTTTCTCTACCTTTATCTATTTATTTACCCCACTCTATATATATCGTTGGTTCTCTCCCTCTATCCTTCTCTATACCCCCTCTATATCTCTCCCTCTCTATCTATCTCAAACCATAATACTTATTTCTCTCTTTATCACTCTATCACACCATCTACATCTCTCTATCTATCCAACTTCCTCTTCCTTTATATCTCTCTATCTCTTTCTCTGTGTATCCCCCTCTATGTCCCCCTCTCTATCCCTACCTCCCTATCTCTCTATATATTTATCTCTGACTTTACCTATCTCTTTCTCCATATCTATTCACATCACTCTCCCTTTATCTTTATTTCTATCTCTATCTTCCTCTCTTTTTTTATCTCTAGAAATGTATCCCTCTTTCTATCCATCCTTGTCTTTCTCTCTCTTCCTAGACCTTAATATCCATATCTATATTTGTGTCTCTATCTCTTTTCTAGGTACATCTATCTCTCAAATTTTTACCTTATGTCTCTCCCTCTATTTATCTCTTCATTTCTCTTCACCCTTATATCTCTCCTTATCTTTATCTTTATCCTTATACATCTCTATCTCTCCCTCTCTTAGTCTCTTCCTCTCTATATATTTATCTCTTCTACCTGTCTTTATATGTCTCCCCTCTCTTTATTTGTCTTTTCCTCTCCCTCTCTATCTATATTTTCATATATTAAATCTCTATCCCTATTAGTAATGGAGCTTGATTATCTTTCTAATTTAGATGTTTTTGTTTTACCTACATTCAGATCTTAGTTCTTCATGAGATATTTGGAGTATCTTTCCACTTTGACTTTTGTTGATAAGGAGGGAGAGGAGAAGAGAAGTGTGACAAAGAGGGTAATTGGGGGGAAGAGAGAATGAGAGAGAGTCAGGGATAATTAGGGGGTAGGGGAAGAGAGAGAGAGAGAGAGAGAGAGAGAGAGAGAGAGAGAGATAGATGGGGAGAGACAAAGAGAGAGTCAAAGACAAAGACAAAGATAGGGAGAGATAAAGAGAGAGGGTAAGTAGGGAGAGGGGCAGAGGGAAGTATCAACAAAGCAAGAGGGGGAGAGAGGAGAGAGAGAGAGAGAGAGAGAGATGAGAGAGAGAGAGAGAGAGAGAGAGAGAGAGAGAGAGAGAGAGTTGGGGGTAATTAGGGTGTAGGAGGAGAGGGTGAGAGGGGCAAGTATCAACAAAGGGGGAGAAGGAAAGATGGGGAGAGGGGTGAAGAGAGAGATAGAGAGAGAAGGTAATTTGGGAAGGGGGAGAGGGAAGTATCAAGAGAGAGGGAGATTGAGGGTAATCAGGGGGAAGGGGGAGAGGGAATAATCAAAAGAGAGAGAAAGAAAGAGAGAGAGAGAGAGAGAGAGAGAGAGAGAGAGAGAGAGAGAGAGAGAGAGAGAGAGAGAGAGAGAGAGAGAGAGAGAGAGAGAGAGAGAGAGAGAGAGAGAGAGAGAGAGAGAGAGAGAGAGAGAGAGGTAATTGGGGGTAAAGGGAGAAGGGGAGAGAGGTGTGTTAGAGAGATGGTAATTGGGGGAAGAGAGAATGAGAGAGAGTGTTGGTGGTAATTAGGGGCTAGGAGGAGAGGGTGAGAGGGGAAAGTATCAACAAAGGGAGAGAGGGAGAGAGAGGTTCAAAGAGAAAGGTCCAAAGGGAGGGAAGTATCAACAAAGAGAGAGAGAGATGGGGGGTGGGGGGAGATGGAAGTATCAACAAACAGAGAGAGGGGAGAGAGCCCTTTAATCACCTTCCCTATATCTCTCTTTCTCCCTTTGTTGATACTTCCCTCTCCTCCCTCTCCCACTCCCTTTGATTACCCTCTCTCTGTCTCTCTTCACTTCTCTCCCCATCTCTCCCTCTCTCCTTTTTTTGATACTTGCCCCTCCCCCTCTCCTCCTACCCCCTCCTAGATCTATCTCCCATTCTGTCTTTCCCCCAATTACCCTCTCTCACACACACACACCTCTCCCCCTCTGTCTTTATTGATACTTCCCTCTCCCCCCCTTTCCCCTCTCCCCCTCCCCATAATGTTGATGCAATATCATAAAATTGACATAACATGAACATGACCTAATCAATCACACATGATTGAATGAGGATTGTTATGATTTTCTCCAGGATGCTTCAAGAGTATGGAGGGATGAAATGTTGACTTGAATGCTTGAGAATTCTTGTTGATGACTAATCGGTGTATGCATGAATGATAGGGTATGGAATTAATATCAAAATCAATTGATAGGATGTCTTTGTATAGGGTTCCCTAGGTAAATTACTGATTAGGCCAACCTCCAATGGTCACATTGAGGCACAAGGACCAAAATCTATTGATTAAGGAGGGAAAGTGCCAAGTCCTATTTAAATTAGGACTGTTTTAAGGGGGACCATCATGCCTACAACACCTTGGTTTGGATAGGGTTCTCCAAGCACCCTTGTCTTCCCAAAATAGGGCCAACAAGCAGGTGAGCATGAGGACAAGGTCCTGGGATGGTATCCACTCAGTGGTGCAACGAGATGATATTAAAATTGAAGTAAGATGGGCCAAAATGAGCATAGGAGAGAACTAGAATGGGACACACAAAAGTACAGGCACAAGAATGAGGCGTGAACTGTATCGGTTACAATTTATGATGCTACGAGAAGTTTTCTTTGGTTTTATGAACTTTTCCCCATGTGACTAACATTTTTTTTACCCAAAATTGATGAAATGAAAAGGGTTTACTAAGGAATTTGTCAACTTTCCACCAATATAAATTATGCTTTATTTTGAATTTATTAAATTATTATTATTATTAATTTTTTACATACATTATGTCTAAAGTCCTGATTGATAGGGTGATTGAAAAATATTTATAACTTTCAAATGGTTTAACATTTTTCAAATAAAAAATATGCACCGCATTATATGTTTTATATACTATAGGATTTAAAAAATAATAATTTCATAAAGTTTTGACCAAGATATGGTGGTTAGATATACAAGTTTACACATTTTTAAAAAGTTATAGTAAAAAAAATCATAACTAATTATTTACTTAGCGAAAAATTACAAAAAAAAAATGCGCCACATCCGAACATGAGTCCTCTACTTACATTTAAAGTGGCATTAAAAAATATTATGTTTTTCTTGTACTTAGGTTGGTTATACATACACTTGCTTTTAATCGTTTTCCTAAAAAAATAGTACTATTGCTTTGAAATTTCAATTTTTCACCAAATAGATTTATTTTCTTTTAGAAAACAACTAGTATATTAGAAATTACATTCAATTTTCTACAAATTTTATTGTTGCATATTTTTCAAATTATGTTGATAACCTATTCAAATTTACATGTCAAGTTGCTTAACTTTGTTTTTCTAAATTTTCATCACTGAAGGGCTTATTTTGACCTACCATGATCTTGCACATGCCCTTGTGAGTAATATTTCCCCTGATTTTCTACAAGTAATAGTATTTCAAGCATGTCAATTCCCAAGAAATACTACTATGTCATTTGCAAATGAACTAAAAGGCTTAAAACATGTCATTAGCAGCATGTGCAAAATAGCACTAAAAGGTAATGTTCAAATTTGGTAATCCCTAAGTACCAAAATTTATTAAAAGGCTTGAATAATCACTATGTAGCCAAGTTATTGATGTTGTAAGACAATATATATAGTTCTCATTAGACAGGCAAAGAATCCTACTACTATTGGTGGTACCAATTGCAAAACTTGAGGTGCATCAAGATGCCATTATAGCTGATCACTCACCAAAAGAAATCATTTAGGAGTCTATAAAAGATATATATTGACTATAAACTTCTATAAAGACAACCATTGATTATAATTTCCTTAGACAAAGCCCAAAATACTAAATTTATAGATGATATATTGTTGCTTCTTTTAATATGACTTGAGAAATTAAAAATCAACATTATTTTCATTTTTTTAATACAAAACTTGATGCCAGTATAGTTGGTCTTATAGGGTGAAGACTATAAAAGGTATTTTGACCTTTTTTTTAAATTTAAAGCAACTATATGCTTCTAGGTAATTATCTCTTGTTGATCAAACAATCATCCAAATTTGAAGATAAGCTTCATGATGCACACTGATCAATATTTTAATAAATATTATGAACATTTAATGGTAACCGATGGGAAAGGCCTCTTACAAATGGACTGATTTGAACTATCTATCAAAAAAATATTTAATGTGGTGAGGCTCAAGCCCAATTTCTCCCCCACACTTATTATAATAACCAAATTTGAAGCTTAGATGCAAAGAGAACTTCTGGAGTGAGCCTTTTGTAATTGCACCCTTTTTTGGTGTGTTAACTTCCTTATTCTCCATGGGTGAGTTTTCTAGTCATAGGGGCTCCAATTAGTTAGTACTTCTTCTCTTCTAGATAATATCAGTCATGTTATAGTACTCTTAAAATACATAAATGAGAAGAGGACAAAAGAAAAATTCAAATATCTAATTGTGTACATGGTCGACAAAGTGATTAATATGATGCATATAGAGTTTGATTTGGAAGAGGCAGTCAGGAAAATGGTGTTCACATTTGAAAAGGATAAAAAACTTGGGCCTAATAGTTTCCCATTAGTCTTTTTCTTTTGTAATATTCATAGGAGGAGAAGTAATAGATTTTGTCCATGAATCTCAAAAAAATTAATCAACTTTTATGGAATTGTATGCAACATTTAAAGCCATAATTCATAAGAAGTAGGAAGTAGATTAATTCAGTTCGTATGATCCATTTCTTTATGCAGTAAGTCATTTGAAGATACCTCCAAATTCAAAGTCAAATAAAGTTCTTTAAGATAAAATCAGAGAAGAGTAGTGTAGTTTTGTTAAAAAGGGTAAATTTAGGTAGAAATACATTTGCATGCAAGGCTTTACATTCATCATTACTTAATAAAAAAACTTATCTTTTTTATCAAGTTGCATATAAGAAAATTCTATGACAAAGTCAATTGGTCATTCATGAATTAAGTGTTATATAAAAAATTAGGTTTGATAAGGTGCATATGTGAAGTGGGTCTAGGAATGCTATATTACAAGAATTCATTACCACCGTCCTTATTTATAATCATGATTCATAATGGACATTATGGAAAGGGTTGTTAAAGGAGGGAAAATCTAAGGAACTCACACTGTTGACAAATATTGTCCAATTTCCAACATTGGCAATATACAACTAACACAATTCTAGGAGGTAGGTCAACAATCAAGAAGCAAAAAGCTTCGAAGAAATTCTAAAATTATTATGACAATTTAGCAAGATAGCTGGATTATTTAGTGAAATATAAATTAAAATATTGCAACACCACTATGGAGGGAAAATTGGCTAACAATAATTTAAAAAATGAATGGAGAATTCTTACTTAGGTCCTATCTAGTATTCCTCTCTTTCAAATCAATTTCTGGATAGAGTGTAGTGAAATGCATCTAGATAGCAAGGCACTTGGCCTACAAAGGAATAGAGTATAATCCCAATCAAAACCATTCTTCAATAAATACCATTACATATGATGCGAATCTTGAAAATGCTTGAAAAGATTGCAAAAAAATTGGAACTTTTTTCAGAAGGGCATCTCTAAAGACAAGGGTGCATCTCTTCATTGCCAGGAAATATGTCCTCCAAATTTTTTCTAGAGGATTTATGAGGAAAAAGAAATCTAAGCATAAGGAACAACCTCTTAACAAAAAGACAACCAACTTTCAACAATGTGATAATGATAGCAAAATCAAAACTATGCCTAACAAAGATAACATGCCTTTATTGCATTCTACTGAAACCATTTAATTAATCTAGTAATTGTAAAGTACGAGATGGTAGCTTTCATACACATGGGTCGATCACCAAAGCGCTTGGTATGTTCTACATATTTATTTGATTTTGTTGTTTTTTCAAGTGCTCTCGTAGAGAATGAAATAAATTTGCCGACTTATATTGCATTCTATATTTTTGTTTGTATTTGGCTTGTGGATGTAGTTAACATTTTCAATTTTGGGTTCACAAGAAGAGTATAGAGATACACCAAATTGTGTAGGGGAAAAAGTGAGACTAAGTATGGAAACCCTAATCCCACTCTCATACACACGCATGGAATATGAAAGAGCCTAGGGAGGTAACACACATCGACTAATTCTTATGAGAAAGAGAGAGTCATGGATTACCTCTTAGGTTTTCTATTCCTTTGTTGTAAATGAGAGAGAGGAATGATGCAAAATGCAATCTAACCTAGAAAGCAAATAAGCTAGCAAACCCTAATCTGAGAATGCAGATCAAAGAACAACTGATACACTTTTAAACTGTATAGATCATAAGGAAAAATTAGAGGTGCACTTGTGTCTAAAATCTGGGTAGAAACGTCTGGGACTAGGGTGCCACGCCACTATCCTGATTCTGCAATTCTAGAGCTGCAACTGACATGAGGGATTATGAGATCTACAAAGTAATATTCTGTCAAGTCTTGCTGACAGGGGTAGGACCATGGCACCACGTCACTATCCTGGGTAGGACCAAGGCACCATGCCCCTATCCTTAATAGATTTTTGCACTTTTGAGACTTGTGGGTGGTGTTGATGCCTTTTCTTGATCTGAAACTGCCTCTAGATGCCTGTTTCTGCACTTGCAACTGAAAAGGGAAGGTTTGGGGTGGCTATATAGGGTTTTCCCTTAGTCAAACCCACGTGTTGGTGATTTCCACCTCCACAAATAGCCGATAATGTACTAAAAATGTGTGTGCAAGAACCTTGAGTATATGCAAGATCCCAAGAATGAAAATAAACAACCTAGAGCAACCCTAAAGAGTAGACCCTAATTGCTTATAATTGACAAAGTAAATGCTCTAAATCCACAATGCAAAGTGATCTAAAGCATGAATATGAATAAAAAAGAATCTTATGCAAAGACATAAAAACAACATGAAACCATACCCAACCCCAAGGGAGAGGTACAAGCCAATCGTCAGTCGGTAATCTCCTATTGTTCTTCTACATCTTCAAAATCCCCCAATTGATAAAATGATGCTTGATGAATGTTGAATACTATTGAAGAATTCAAAGATCTACTCTTTCGCTGCAAAGAAGGCTCTAATACTCCAAAAACCAGTTCTTAGATTCTTAGAAGAAGGCCCCTTCAAATGAAGAAAGAGAGATCTTAAGTATGAAACCCTAGATCTTAATTTCATGTTTAGGCCGACCTAGGATTTGAATTTCTCGTTGATATTTTGGGGTTAAGCATTATTATATCATAATATTGTGCTCCCAAAATTTCAAGGAAAAAGTCACGGACCATGTGCATTTGCGCGATGGTCCGACCAAAAATTTACTAAATTTTTGGCGTCATTAGATATGATGATATTAGAGTGCATCCCAAAGTTACAACTGATTTAAACATGTTTTGATATGCGAAATCGGGCCTAAATGGTCAAAATAAGATATAATTAGGGTTTATGATTAAATGATTCATTGGAGAAGTAAGATGAAAAGGGGCACACTTAGGGTAAAGGGCCCAACTTTATAATGTGTAAAGTGATGAGACATGACCTTAGATTTAATTAAATTAATTAATTAAATGCTTAAAGGGGAATGAGAAATGCAAGATGCAAAACACACTAAGGCGAGTGCTAACCTAAGTGTGAAATTGTACTACCCTAGCAAGGGTGTACAATTTACAACACTACACAAATAATAAAAAATAAATATTATTTGATGGTAAAACTGTGACATATTTTTTACTCTGAAATATGACTGCATATAGAAGTTTATGATTAACATGTTTTATTGTCATATGTGGCAACATGCAAAAGATACACAATTTGTTTAACAAAATGCATGGAAGTCTAACCTGATAAGTTTACATTGGGTGCAACAATTCCCAACATTCCCCAGAAGGAGCCAAAACCTAAGATTTCAAGTCAAGTATGCAATGCAAAAAATTCAAATCTAAAATATAGAGATTGTGCAGTTGTAACAACTCTAATTGTTTGGCCAATAACTGTTTTGTTGAAATGCAATGAAGCCTTATGCTAGATATGCACATAACATATTTATAACTATAATTATGTGAATTATTGATTTGTTGAACATGCCTATATGCTAAGGGGAGGGGGTGAATCAACACACACTAAAATTTAGTTATTCATCAATCCTTAAAACATTAAATCTAGATTTGTAGAAGTAAAGAACAAAACAAAGCAAGAACCACACAAAGAAACTAGAATTTTTACGTGGAAAACCTAACGAGGGAAAATCAATGGTGAGGATCAACTCACAATATATAAATAACTATTACAATATTTGTTTTAGGCACGTTGTCAAGGAAGCTCATTGCCAATTGGACTTGTAAGCTAAGACACATTGTCCTAGGACAAGATACAAGGACTTGCGGAATGAAGATCACTTCTTTAGGGCAAGATACAATATCATGATTATCACAATATTACAATAAATAATATTGGTTGAACTATTGTAGAAGTATCTCATGTGTTGTTAATGTAGTCCTCTTTGAATCTCAAATTTGATTTTGTCACACTAATTCAACACACTACATAAACTTCTCATTAAAGAAAGATCTCCATACAATATAATCAATATACTCACTATACCACAATTCACATATGATTTTTTCCTTATATATACCTGTAGACACATAAAATTTGTCATCTTAATCCCGGGTGGATCGACTTCATTTTTATGCAGTATTCCATCAAATATTATCCATTAAATATTATTATTTATTTATCATTAATTCATTAGAACCATTATAAATCATTATCATTTAGCAATTATTAATATTATTATTATTATCACTTATCCATTATTATATTATTATCATTTCATGCATCCATTTATCTATTTAATAATATTATTTATCATTTATTAATATAATTATCATTTACCATTTATCATCTGTATATTTAATAATAATAATAATAGGCATTCACATCATTCATTTATGTTTTCTCCTTTATCCATTTGCATCCACCTTACACATGTGGGATTAAAACTTTCAAGACATTATTTATCCCATATTCATCCCACAATGTGGACTCACCTAGAGAACATCTATAAAAACCCAACCCTCTTTCATTTGGACGATATAGCAATCTAGCAATTAGTTCACTTTTTGCATTCTTCTCTTGCATTTTCCTTTCTTTATCTTTCTTTGCATTCATCATTTCAAATCTCCATTTTCTCATAGCTTTTCATTAGTGCTTTTGAGATAAATAATGTTAAATTTGAAATCTTGAGGAATAGGAGTGCAATAGAGTAGAGTTTGATAGTGCGCATGTGTATTAGTTTAGGTATTTTTTTATGTTGCATGCATGTTTGTTGCAAGTACTTCATTGTTGGATGTTGGAAAATTGAATCTTGTATTCAATCCATTTCCCTCATCTTCAATACCCTTCGCAATATCCATAAACTTCTATTAGGTCGGCTAGATAACACCCAAAAGGTGAAATGTGTGACAAGGCATGGATTTACTCCAAAACATAATATAACTTCAATAGTATAGGTGGTAGATCAACCCAACACATCTTGGCCCCAACAATATGACAACATACCATAAAAATGTGCTTCACCCCAAAAAGAATAGGTCCAAACCATCCACAAACACATGAACACTTTGGGTTGACCATAAATAATATAACTGCTTCTCAAAGATTGATCTACAGAACAACCAACTATCAAAGCATAACACAGATCACCAAAGAATACATGTGACCCAAAAATAATCCAACTAATCATTGAAATTCAATGCACAAGTAGAAGATCACTTAATTGTCAAGCACTCTATAACAGTGGTTGACAGTGAAACAAGTGCAAGTAATAAATATTTTGAACATCATTATACCAAAGGGCCTGAAAATCCTAACATAGGTCCAAAATGTTGTATACAACATGTTCCCAAATCCACACTCAGAATTTTCCATGTGGGAGAATGTGGAGCATTCTTTAGTATGACTTGAAACTACACTTCTGATAAATTGAAACAAAAAAATCAGACATTCATGACTTTTTTGTAGGTGATAAAATCAACTAAAAACTAGATATCATGCACAAAAATCATCACCAAACCAAACTTTGGATCCGTACTTGCAAACTAATGCAATATGGAGATATATAGAGCAAAATGCTAACCCATAGACACAAGTAAATTCACTAACTCAACACTTAGACAAATTTTCCTTCAATTGTTTGATTAAACCATAAAAATTAGCACATACCATTGACTCCAGATAGATAAGCAATAAACTAATAAGCCTCGGTATAGACTGTTGCACCAAATAACATCTTGTCACCCCATCTCCAATCATATGGCCATTTGAAATATCACCTCCAACATCTGATATACCCATCATGCAATCATCTAAAGTATCATAAAATATAACACATTTATGTCTATCCTAAACTAAGAGACAATACATATTTCCAGACATTAGCGTCGATCAATGACAACATACATTGGCAACATTCTCTTACTTAGATCAACAAGTCTCCAATAATCCCCCCTTTTATCATTGAGGACAACACCGTGTACATATCAACAAAAAATTGTATTCACTCCCCCTTAGCTCATTTCTCCCATTTGACATCAAGGACAAAGGGAAAACTATTTACACCGATCAAAACTAAACTATACATGCTCCCCTTAAGAATGTGCACACATTTCAAAATCCCCCCCCACCGCCAAACTAAATTATCCTTCTATGAACTATACACAAGTACTAAATAAAAACTTCACCATAACACAAAAATTTCTTATCAACAAAATAACTCATTATGATGGATACAAGATGCCCTTGTAGATAAATTTGAGTTACGCTAAGGTGTATTTCCATTCATTTGATGCAAAGGAAAGAAGGTGATTTTGACACTCAATCTTTAATAGAATATTCTCTATGTCAACTAGAGTGTCGGGAGCTCTCATCTCCTATTCTCCTTTTTTTATTCCTCTATAACTTATAGAGGGGGGTAAGCCTCAGATCAACAATATCTTTAAGTTGATTGTACTAATTTTTTATTTGATCCTTCTGGTCCACAAGCTATGATAGATGCAAATATAGATTCTCAATTTTCACCTTAGTAATTCTATCCTTATCCTTCTTCAGATCATAAGAGTTGTTAGACTAAGCAATTCAAGACTCAAGGGAGTCTATGTGATCTTTTATGTTTTTAGTGGACACCGACCACCCATGAAAAAACTGCTACAATGCAATAGCTTCACTTACACACTTTTGAAAAGTTTTTAGGTTATCCTGTAGCATGGTATGGGCAATGACACATCTATCTAAATTATCAATCAAATTCTTCTTTGTATCCTTCTCTGCATTAGACTTCAATTCAATTGTATTATTCTTTAAAAGAATCATTAAGCAACTTCAGTTGTTGTGTACTCAATAAAGTTGTGTCAATTTTTACATCTAGAAGTCCTCCTTGCAAGACCTTGACTGCTTCTTCAACAAGCCTATACTTCTTCATGTGCTCTTGCACATATTCCCTTTTAGCATATGCACTTAATATATCACTCAATTGAAATTTATGAAAGGGGGAAATGGAAAATAGGTCAATCTATCCCTCATGAGCTGGTACGTACAACCATTGAGGATTTATAACTATTCTAAATTGCACCTGAAATAAATATTTGAAAGAATCTCTAGAGGGAGATTCTTTCAAATATTTACAACAACACCCAAATTCATGTCACTAATCTCAATATATTTTGTTGAAGCTCACGTGACCAATGTTTGGTGGACACAACAATTTTGTTAACCAAATCCTAATGGGAGTTTTGCTTATGCATGTGTTCTAATAAAACTCAAAAAAACCTTACGCAATATGTAATGGTACAAAAGTGACCTTGCAAAGGGAAGAACTATGTTCCCTCGAGAGCCAATTTCACAACATACATTCAAATATCTCCAACTAGTGAAAGTGGTGAAGATATCTAATTATGGAAATCGAAAGAGCAGGCGATAGGGATTTTTTTATATGAATCTGAGCGTCTCAATCAAGGACACTAGTGTGACACACAAACGTCTGTATGACGCACTATAGTCATGTATGGACCACTAACAAAAAAATGCAGAATACAAAGAAACCTATGAAACCTAGGAGTTATAAACATAATAGCAAATATAGTGATAAGAGAACATAATAAATAACAAGATTTAAGGGACTAAATGAGAAGAACAAATAATACAACAAATCTCTGTGTAATTGAATGCCTTCAAGAAACCTACACACTGTTAGGATAACCGGTGAACAACTGAGAGGGGGGATTGAATCAGTTGTTAACAGATTATGAAACTTTAAGCACACAAAACCTTTTATTGGAATGCATAAACCAAATACCAGAATAAAAAATATATCAATTAAGCACAAACATAAATCATAAACCAAATACCATGCATCCACAACACATAACACAAAAATTTGTACGTGCAAAACCTGGTAAAGGGAAAAACCACGGTGGGAAGCCTACCCACAGTTAGATGATACTTTTGTAGTAAGTACATGATCACAATAAGGGGCCTGTACATGCAGGAAGGCCAATAGCCTAGAGCGCACTGCTCATCACAAAGGAGCCTCACTAACTATAAAAGATATCCAAACTACAATCCTGAAATAAGAATGAACTGCAAGAATAACATCTCCTATGGCTGAGTACAGTTCCAATTAAGCTCAATGTTGGAGGTCTTAAACCTCTTACACAAACCCAATTCGATCACCTATGATTAACCAAAACCTCTGCATATGATTACAATTTTATTTGCACACAGATAATCCCATAACCCATGACCACATGCCATGATCTACAAAGAGATCTTACATCATATTTATACCAACCTGGGACCTAAACAATTAGGTCAGCCACCTAAAAGATAATACAATAAATCCATTACATAAAACCACAAACCAATGATAATCCAAGTCGGCCTAAGACCAAAACAACATTAACCAAACAATAAATCCAATCGGTAACGCATCGGGAGCATCCACCAACACGTTACATAAACTGATCCATAACCTAATAGAATAGCATTAAGTCCGGACTTAAAATAGATCATCATAAACCAAATGCAACACCACTGATCAACTGGAACATGAACAAGATAACCATCAACATCCCAAAACCTTCTAGAAGCCGCACCAACACCACTTATCAAATCCATCAAAAGATCTTCAATAAAGCTCTGTCGGTACAACCCTTGCCAGTAACCAAAAGGCTTACTAGAACATATGATAGCTTCCGAATCACCAATATTGAACCAACTAAATGTGACATGCATCTGAATAACATGAATAACCAAACCAAACCAATTCCACCAATCAAAATATACCGAAGGCAAAAATACTGATCAACATAAAAAACCGACCACTCTATCAGAACTCGGTAGACAACCAAACAAGCTAGTGTTGACATCAATGATAAACATCAATGCAACAAATAATCAATTCCTCCAAATTGCCAACAGACACATACATAAAAGAAAAATGTTTGGGGTTGTTTGGAGACTTGCCTCAGTCAAGTCCTTATTTTGGTGTTTCCACCTCCACAATGGATGGACAGATAGATAGATAGATAGATAGATAGATAGATAAAAATGTAAATAGAAAAGATAATGATTTGACAAATAAGGGATAAGATAAATCCTAGATGCTTAAAGACGTAAGAGAGATAGAAAGATATTACTATCAAGGCTTGAGAAAGCCAAGAAAGATACAAAGAGATTATTGTGAGAGCTTGAGAGTGTTGTAGCAAGAGAGAGAGTAAGAGAAAGTTGTGTGAGCCAAGAGAACAAGAGAAGTTTCTTGAAGAACCCAGAGAGAGAGCTTGAATGGAGAGAAATGATGGATTTAAAATGAGATAATAGGAGGGAAAGAAGAGGTTAGCGAGTCATTTAGAAGAGTATGAGACATTTCCACCGACCAAGATAGGTGAAAAGTGTCAAAATGCACATAACCGACATTTGAATGTTAAGATGTCATAGGAGGAATGTTTGATGGTAGTGGACCCACATGAATCACACTAAAAAATAACAAGCAACAAGAGAAACCCATGGCTAATGCAAAATGGAAGCTAAAAAAATATTGTTGAAAAGGTGTCCCGAGCATCCTGAGAGGGAAAAGGCTAATGCAAGGGTTAAAATGAGCCTACTCAAATGCTAGGGGAGTGGACACTAAAGTGGATACAAAATTGTATGTGGAATGGCACGGGGGTATGCAATTTTTGACACTACACAATAAAGCTCAAGAAGTGGACTCTAGTCGATGGTAGTTATATTCTCAAGTATACAATTGTAATATTTGTTTTAAGTCATGTTTGGACACCAACCAAATTTACTTTATTGAAACCCTAATATATCCTCCAATCCCCAAATTTTGACTTCGAGACAAAAAATGTATTTTACGAAGTGACAGTTCTAGATGGTAGATATGTGGATTTTTTATTGCCCTTATTATGGTGCTGGATTTACAAATTAACTACAACAAACAGAAGCAAAATGCTAAATTCAAAAGTGAAACATTAAAAAATATAAGTACAATTACAACAATCTAGCTTAGTAAGTAACCACATTGGCAAGTTGCATCCTACGAGCCTTTCATCAAGTGGAATTTCACTAAACCCAGATAGTTGCCATGAGTTTTTCATTATGCATGACGTATTGCTATACAATTTTTTGTGGATGAAACTATCTATATTATTTAAGAAGAAAAGTTGTCAACACTACTACCACTTGTGTTTGTTAGAGGGAAGTTTCTTGATAGTCTCATGGTTATGCATATTTGTAGTGATATTGTGCTAGTCTTAAGGAAGAAAGGGCCTTGTGATTTTAAAAGTTTCTTCTATTCAGACTTGAGATTTTGATTTTTAGTTTACAATCAATGTTAGAGTTTTTGTTGAAATAAATGAGATTATATGTATGCTTGCTCCTCCAAGGGACATACTAGAAACTCCTAGAGATGTACCTCTCAAATAAATATTACGATTGATCTTGCCCACCATATTGTTAGTCTACTATTTATCAATGTGATCACAACATTCCAAGCTAGCACACTAATGGGAAGTTCCCCTAGCTAAATCTTGTTATTTCACTTGTTTTCATAACTCCTATTGATTGAGAAGAAGAAGAAACATAGAGTAGATGCTATCACAAGTTGTGATCATATTCTTTATGGTGAGGACCTAACAAATGGTTGGGACAATTCCCCTAACCATGGAAGACATCATTGGGCATAAAAACCTAAATACACTTCATTAATGTAAATTTTGGGTCCATAGACATCCAAACCTTCTAAAATTGAAACAAAATTTTAATAATTTAAATAAGTGAGGCTTTACGATCAAATGAATTTGGGTCCTCTATGGTTTATAGATCCATAGCTTAAGGATATTGGACACAATCGTTATATTAAATTTAACTACAAATGCTTATGAGTGAAATCTATGAAGCTTTAAGATCAAATGAGATTGGGTCTACTATAGTCTATAAAATTAGGTCTTTAACATCTTGAATACAAGTTCAATATACACTTTGACCTAATAAACTTTAATTCCATAAAATAATTTCCTTGTACCTCCAAGTTTGATATTGTTGGACATGAAAAGTGACTTAATCAAGGTTAAAAATGTCTTCTAATTTTACAAAGAACATTTGAAACACCATACTTGAACACATAGATGAATTCTAAGCTAATGAAAAGTTTTCAAGTTAGAAAGGACTTTGTGGACATAAAATTTTGAAATTATTGGATGCTATATAATGAGCAAACTAGGAATCACAAGCTTGAACCCTTATCAAGGAAAACCGAGTTTTTCCACATTCTCACTTCTTGCAAGCTCGAGTTAATTTATATAACTATGGGTGATCCCACAATAGTGGGTTACAATTTCACCCACAAACAAAAAATGATTTTGGCAAAAAAACTATTAACAGGCACCTTCGTACGAACATATGTGTTCGAACGAAAGCTCTTTTGTTGACCTTCGTACAAACAAGAAGCCTTCATTCAAAGGGGGGTTCTAATGAAGGTTCCTCCAGGGGGACCTTCGTTCAAACGCCCAATGACACTTCTTTTTTTAATATTAAAAGGGTTTGTTTGAAAGGGGGGTTAGAATGAACCCTCCTTCATTCGAAGGGGTAATTTTCTACCTCTCCCCCTCTTCTTGTAGTTTTTTGTAGATTCTTGGGTTTCAAGGCTTGGGTAGAGGATTAAAATGAAATCAACTTGATAAACCCATCAATAGGATTATAGTCCTCGAAATGAGTTTTGCATAAAGTATAGTTTTAATATATTTTGGTTTAATTATACATTTTTTAAGTTTAATAAACTTTTTTTTTCACCGAGCCTATTAATGGGTTGTTGAGGGTTAATCTTCAGAGTAAGGGTGAATCAATTCCAGAGTGGACTCCGCCAGATAAGGGATGGATTAAGATAAATTTTGATGGTTCTTCGAGGGGCAACCCAGAGATCTGTGGAGTTGGGGTAATTACTCGAGATGATTGGGGCAATACTCTGGCCATTGGTGCTAAAAGATTGTTGGATGGATCGAACAACGTTGCTAAGTGTCAAGCGGTGTTAGAAGTCATTCTCATGGCTAAGAAATTGGGAGTGAAGAAACTCCATTTGGAGGGAGACTCTTAGATTGTGGTGAATGGGATAGCTCGAGGCCGAATGGAGGTGTGGCACTTAGACAAGCAGGTTCGAAGAATGCAACTATTGTTGGGCGGTTTCAAAGATTTTAAGGTGACTCATGTCCTCTGGGAAGCAAACTTGGAAGTTGACAAACTTTCAAATGTGGGAGTGAATGGCTCCTTGGAAAATAAGTTTAGATTGTTCGAGGACTTTAGAAATTTTAGTCCTCATGATTTTGATTTTGGTTAGATGGCTTATCTTAGAAAAGTGAACCCGAGCTTGTTTGTGAAATGACCATTTGTAGCCATGGACCTGTGAGAAGTAATGATCCTCGTGGTGTGTGATCTACGACATTATTGTAAGTGGCCTAGCAGTGATGGATGATGATGGAGGCAATTGGTGTGAGTGACTGGTGATGATGCTTAGTTTTTTGTGATGCTTGTGGAGTAATCATGACATGTGATGGTGGTGGCTTTTAAAGGCCTTTGTGTTTCATTCCCTGGCATTTTGTAGTGGTTGTTTGGTGGTAGGCGGAGTGTTCAGGTTTTGGAGCAGTTGCGAGTAGGGATGGAAGCAAAATTTTCGTGATGTCGGACGGGCAAATGCTTGCATTTTGTGGCTTGATCTTGAGGAATAGGTTGACGAATGTCTTCAGAGTGGATGGAGAAGATTTTTGGAGGGCTGTGGGGTTGTTGTTTGGGGAGGAATTCCTGATGTTGGACTGGCGGCCGAGAACTAACCTTGAAATTTCATCGCTTTTCATTGCCTTGGCCTTGCAGGTGGGTAAGTCGGCAGAGGAAGTGCAATGGGTTACCTCTTTGGTGTTGAAACCCAAATGGGCGGGTGGTTTGCAGGAAGTGGTGACGCAAGCCGCCATTGGAGAGGGGCTAAAGTCGATGGAAGGACCGTGGCAGAGGATTGGAGTGGATGAGGGGGCTTTGCAACCATTTGTCATTTGGTCAGCTTCCCGACCGGTTGCTTTGCAGGTGGAGGATGCAAGGAAAGGTTGGGGCGAGATTGTGGATTTTGTGCGTAAATTGGGGCCGACTGAGAGAGTGAAAATTCGAGGGAAGGTGACTCCAATTCAGTCTGAGGCCCCTCTGGATGAGGATGGGAGGCCTATGGTGTGACATCAACTTCCAAAGAAGCAGACAGAGGTGGTGGAGCGTGGGTCTTTGTGTGGTGGCAGGCCAGGAACGACGTCAGGTGGTGGGAGCGTGATGCAGGAGGCAGGGCCCAGCAGGGGTATACCAAATTTCTCAAGGGATGAGGCTTTGGGGTGGTTTGGTAAATAGGTATTCTGGGTCAATCGGGGCCTCCTTTTGGAGGGGGTTGTGTTTTTAAGTGGCCTTTTTTGTGGCTGTTGGCCTTGTTGGGGTGGTGTCTAGTCAGGTTCCTTTTTGTAGTAGGGGCGAGACCCCATGTTGTGGCAGACTGTCTATCTGCTTTTTGGATGTAAATCTTTTCTATTTTAAGCAATATATTATACTGTTATCGATAAAATAAAATAAAATAAACATTTATTTCATCGAAAATTAAGTTCTCTATTTTGCACACGTGCAAAAATAATAGATTACCAAAAAAAATTTGAAAAATATCTATCCAATTGGTTTTGACATCCTTGATCCAACAAAAAATAATTGAATTTTGATACATACGAAAGAAGTTATGTTCCTAATAGTACACCTATGTCTAAATTGTAATTGCTTTGACTTCAAAACTTAATTAAAAAAATATTCAATAAAACATTATGAAACCAAATGCACCTCTTATATATCGTAGTTACAAATCGAAATTTGTAAAAAAAAAGAATTTTATCCTTCATAGAAAAAAAGTTATTTGGTTTATAGTACACATCACTCTTTAAAAATGGTGTTTATTGTTAAAAATTAGTTATTGAAGGAGATGGAAAATGAAATACAATTTGATTCCATTTTTCTAATATATTTAAAATCTGCAGACAAAATTCCATTGATCATTAGTTTACATCATCTTCAAATTCCTCATGGTTTAGTAGTTATAGGTGTCCAAAAAAGTGAAGATTTAGCTCAAAATGTGTAAACCACTATTATGGGATCACCCATGCATTAAGAAAATGTTTGATGTCTATAATATTTACTTGAAAATATAGGGTACATATTTGGAAACCTTAGAGTTGCTTTCATTGGAACTAGGGAGCCCCTCATATAAAGTTTGATTTGTTTCATAATTATGTTCCATACAAACCAATGTTTTCTTTGAAGTCCAAAGTATCAAGTTGAATTTCTTAGGATAAGGTGACATTAACCTTGCAATCCTAAACCATTCATATGTCTCCATGTTCTTTGAAAAGTGTTCCTTAGGACATGTGAGGAAATTTTTTAATATTTGTACTCTATGGATATTTGTAATTGCATTGTCAAGAGGTGGACATGAAGAGGTGATAAATATAAACTTTTCAATCCTAATCCATTAATATGTCTCCATGTTCTTTGGAAAGTGTTCCCTAGGACATGTGAGGAAAATATTAAATATTTGTACTTTATGGCTATTTGTAACTGCATTTTCAAGAGGCGGACATAAAGAGGTGATAAATATAAACCAAAATGGATAAAATACACTCCTTCCCATGTCTATAAGGATACATCAATGTTCATGCATAAGGAGATAAAGTTTGGGAGGAGAAAAGGTGTCCATTTGGGGTTCTGAACAGTCACCACAAGCTTCATAGCACTCAAAATGTGTAAATACTGAGTGGTTTTGGGTTTTGCACTCATGAGGAGTCACTTGAAAAGTTATTCATTATTTTATAATGTCTATTGTATATTCCTTCTCTAGGGCATGGGTCTTTGCTAGTGGTTATGGCCCCTTGTTTTGGGAAAACAATAGTGTTTTTCCTCTCCCATTTGGCTATAAATTGGAGCCAAGGCATAGTTGTTTAATCATATGTTGGTCATTATTTTCAAGTAGTTCTAGGATCATTTGGATAAGTGTAGTGAAGTGAAATATTGTGGTGCTCTCTCTTTTGAAGAATAATATACTTGCACTCGTTCTCTAATGGAGTTCTCTCTTGAAAGGGTCTCTCCATGTAAATTTGGTGTCTATTTGGGTATGGTTGTTTTTATATTTATATTGAATGGTGAAATCACATGTTCATTTGATATTTAGTTTTAGATTTGGTAATCTTCTAATATTGGTAATCACACAAGAAAGTCAATATTGCAAGCTTTCTTCACCTTGTTTCTCAATATTTAGTATCAGAGCTAACGATTCTACTAAGAGGGGGACACCTTCCTCTTTAAGTTTTGAAGGTTTTTTGTTGTAATGAGAGCTTTTGTTGTGTGGTTTTCATATTTTAGAGGGGGATTAAAATCCATCTTCTACTTCTTGCACAAATATGAAAAATTCAATGGCACTAGTTACGCGATGTGGAAACTGGAGATAGAAGATATTTTGGAAGAAAGAGACTAGTGGTTGCCAGTTTAACATGAAAAGAACATAGGAATCTACTTTGGATGATGATGCTTGGAATGATTTGGACAAGAAGGCATGAGGAACCATGTGGTTGTGCCTTACTAATTTCATCCTCTTGAATGTATTTGCAAAAGACATAGCATACAAGTTGTTGAAGAGGATTGGTGACATTTATCAATCTAAAAGTTTGTTGAGTAAGTTATATCTCAAAAGAAGGTTATATTCTTTGAAAATGAAAGAGGGTGAACATATTATAGATTATCTAGATTATTTTAATCTAATTATAAGTTAGCATGCATCAATAGATGTCAAAATAGAAGATGAAGATAAATGTATCTTATTTCTTTGCTCTTTGTTGGAATCCTTAGAAAATCTAATTGTTGTTATTAGTAGTGGTAGTACAGAGCCAAAGATGGACAACTTGGTTACCATAATTATTTTAGAAGAGGTTATAAGAAATTATATGAATGTTGGCTCTAAAGATGCCTTGAATGTGTGAGGAAGGTTCAAAGAAAAATGACCTAAAGGGGCTAAAAAGAGGGAGAAGTCTTAGGATGATTAAAGATCCCCAGAAGGAGTAAAGTGTTGGAATTGTGGGAAAAGAGGAAATGTGAAGAAGGAATATAGAGTTAAGAAAAATAATGTTGATTCCTCAATGGAAAAGACCTATGATGATGATTTTGATGCTTTGTTTATTTCTACTAACACTATTAGTGATGATGCTTGGCTTAATGATTTGGGTGCCTCCTACCAGATGACTCCTCACAAGGAGCAATTTTATTCTTACGAATCATATGATGTAGGAGATGTTTTCCTTGGTGACAAAAGTATGAAGAATCTTGTTAGTAAAGGAAAGACAAATTCACGTTTCAATGATGGAAAAGTAAATACCATTGATAATGTTTTGCACATTCTAGGACTCACAAGAAGTATTATTTATGTATCTGTCGTGCTCTGTGAAGTGTACCTGTACCTGCAACCACAATGCACTCAATAAATCATTACAAGCATGGTTAGAAGATTTAAATCAAAGAAAGACAAAACCATAGCTAATCGACTTATTGCCTCCTAGTAAATGCAAGTATGAAAAATGCTCTCAGATTTGATTATGCATATTCCAGTGACTTGACTACACTTAGATGGAGGATTTGAAAGATGAAAATGCATGATATTAGCAAGAATGGCATGATTAGGCTACATGATAAGAAAATTAAGCTAAGATTTAAGCTAAAATTGAGCATGATAACATTGCTAAAACTGATAAACTATAAGCTAGATGCCTATAATAACAACGCATAAGCTACAAATGAGATGGATCAAATGATATGCAAGATTGATATGACATTGAGACATGAAATTGGGACATGAAATTGGGACCCTTTGAGCTCCAAAATGAGGTCTATTTATAGGATTTTCCAAGGCTAGGGGTGAGGTGGCAAGAATCAACGGTCAAGATTGATCTGAATATATCAATGGTTAAATTGGAGGAAGATGGCAAAGTGGGTTGGATTAAAGGGAACATCTGCCATCTCTATGGCGACAAGTGTCAAGAGGCTTCTAGAAGAGTTGGATGAAAGGGAACACTTAGTGACAAGTGTCACAAAGGTTCTAGAAGATGTTGGATGAAAGGGGACATGGTGGTAGGTAGAATGGGTTAGGTTTAGGAATGGTCAGGTTTAGGAGTGGTAGAAGTTAGGAGAATTTGAATTTAAAAATTCAAAAAGGATAAGGATAATTAATCTCAACAACTCGTGAATTTGATTTGTTTTAATTAATTAGGATTTAGAAGAAATGATTTTGGATGAGGGAATTAATTAATTAAAGGGGTGAAATGAACCTATTAAATAAATCCTTAGATTTATTAATAAGTAGATGAAAGGGGAAATTTAATCAAATTGCCTAGTGAATTCAATTAAATTGGGGAGGAGGATTAATTAAATAATTTCTTATTTAATTAATTATCTTCAGACCGTTTTTAGGTGTATAAATTTTGCCCCTCTTTGAAGTGAGGTGTGATAGCGCGTTGATTCAAAGAATAATCTCATTTTGATGCTAGTATTGATTTGATAGGATGCCCCAACTCTTTATTGCTAAATTCCAATACAATGATGCCCCCTCGGGAGATCAATTGAGATAAATGATCTTTGGAGTTTTTGCGAGATTGATGTCCCGATAGATTTGATTTGATTTCTACAACTGTGGTTTGATGAAAATGCGAGTTCTTTGATTAGCTTGATTGCTTAGATTGGTAAGATTGAAAAATCTTGATTGATTAGATTCAGTCTAGTTTCAGGAAGGATTCATCCTGTATAAGACAACGATGATCAAAGCGTCTGGTTTCAGGAAGGATTCATCTTGTATAAGACATGATCAGAACGTCTGGTTTCAGGAAGGATACATCCTATATAAGACATGAATTAGAATCAGATCGTCTGGTTTCAGGAAGGATTCATCTTGTATAAGACATGATAGAATCGATTTGGTTTGATTGATTAATTTAATTTGATATGGTTGATTAGATAAAGAACTGACATTTTATTGATATCAAGATGCATAATTATTTGGACATGCTGATTGTTGATTATGTTTAAGAGAGATAGCATAAGATTTGGGCTAGGTCAATAATATCATGAGAGATATGAATCATTCATTCTGATTGCGTATACACTTGTGATGATACTTTGATGATTCCTGCGATATATTTAGCCTTAGATAAAAGGAGCTTGTAAGATCCCATGCAAGAATTAAATGCAAGCTAAAATGCAACTGAAATGCAAACTATGACCGGACTAGTCACTAGATTATTTTGCTTATTGTCATCATTGAGATTTTGAAATGTGGGAAGTGAGTGCAAACATCGATGGTATAATTAAACCATGATGACCTGAGCACTTCTTTCCTGGATTTTGATATAGCAAGTTAACACAAGAATCTAGGTATAATTGAACCGAGATGACCTGAGTGTTGTTTGCGTAAAACAAGCAGTATTAATCATTTCAATACGCAAATCGGAAATGTCTTCAATGATACACTGATGATTAATGATTAATTTTCAGACAACAAAAAAGAAAAATATCATGTTTCTTCCTTGTTCCTCTAGTCAATGACATCTCAGAGTCACTCAGAAATCATGATAGCAAAAAGCAAATAGAAAAGTTGAATGATCATGTTACAATCATTATCCAAAAGATATTATCCATTGTAAAGTGTGTGACGTTCTTAGATTGATTTTGTGATAGCTTGATAGTTGATAGTTTGATCTTGTGTTCAATGTTGGATGTGTCTCAGTTTTCGCTTGATAAGAGTTGTCTAACTGTTTGTTCTACCTGTTTGATTTAGCTCAAAATTGATCAAAGTTTTGCCCCCAACTAGGTGTAGGATTTTGCCCCAAGCCTAGAAACAAATTCGTTATGATATATCCAATGATCCAAACCATGGCAAGAAGCCACCTGGGATGTCTACATATGTCCAAAGGCTTATGATGGATAGCACTTGATGGAAGATGAATGAATGCATGAACTAATAGATGGAAGAGATAGTTGACAGATAGCACCTGTTTGCTAGGTTTTCACCATCTGTTTTAATTGCACTTTTTCTGATATTTGATTTTTTTTGGATTTTCGGCTTTTTCACTTTTTTTTATTTTTTTCTGATTTTTCACTGTTTTTTTATTTTTTTATTTTTCACTGCTTTTGATTTTTCTGATTTTTCACTGTTTTTTATTTTTTCCGATTATTCAAACATAGAATTTCTTCAGGTGCATTTTATTGATAGGTTCTTCGAGCTGATCTACGTCCTGTGTTGATAGCTGATATGCTCCTGACCCAAATACTGCTGTGACCACAAATGGACCTAACCAGTTTGGTTCAAATTTGCCTTTCTTTTCTCGATTTACCTGGTTGCATGGATTTTCCTTTAGCACTAGTTCTCCCACTTGAAAGATTCATGGTTTGACCTTATGATTATACTTTTAGATTATCAAAGGCATTTTGTCTTCATTCTTGGATCAGTTCTACTCGTTGTTCTTCATCTGGGATGAGACCTTTTAGTGATATACGTAGAGAGGGTAACTCTACTTCGATTGGCAATATGGCTTCTGATCCATATACAAGAGAGAAAGGTGTGGCACCTATTGGTGTGTGGATACTGGTGCGGTAGGCCCATAGAGCAAGGTTCAGTTGAATATGCCAATCTTTCCCGGTATCGTTCACTGTCTTTTTGAGGATTTTTAGTATAGTTTTGTTAGATGCTTCTGCCTGCCCATTTCCCTGTGGATAATATGGTGTGGAGAATCTGTGTTGGATTTTGAACTTCTCACATAGCTCTTGTACATCTTGATTCTTGAATGGTTGTCCATTATCAGTGATAATGGTCATTGGTATTCCATAGCGACGGATGATGTAATATAAGATAAATGCAACAATTTGTTTTCCTGTGATGTTTATGAGAGGTACCACCTCAATCCATTTTGTAAAATATTCAGTAGCTACAAGATTGAATTTGTGTCCATTAGATGAGGAAGGATTTATCTTTCCTACTATATCAAGTCCCCATTGATAAAAAGGCCAAGATGTTGCTAAAGCATGTAGTTCTTGTGCTGGTGCATGAATCAAGTTCCCATGGATTTGACATTGTTTGCATGTTCTAGCTATTTTAAAAGAATCTCGTTCCATAGTCGGCCAATAGTAGCCCAAGCGTATGAGTTTTTTTGAAAGGGTAAGGCCACTTTAATGAGTGCCACAAATGCCCTTATGGACTTCATGCAAGGCCTTCTCAGATTCTTCTTGTTCGAGACATCTTAGGAGAGTACTGTCTAGACCTCGTTTAAACAGGGTATCCGCGACGAGAGTAAAATGGGAGGATTGGCGAATAAAGTTTCTCTTTTGGTTCTTCGATAAGTCAAGAGGTAGGATATTATCTTTCAAGTATGTGTAAGTTTGGCCATAGCGGGAGGAATCGTGTCCAATAAGTTGACAGATGGTTTGGGAATTAGGACAATTATAGGCGTGATGAAACAACTCTTCAACCAGGAATTCATAACGTTGTTGATTTTCCTGTGTCTGCAATAGAGAAGCGAGTGTAGCCATGGCATCTGCTGCTTTGTTATCATTTCTTGGAATCTATTCAAAAGTTATTTCTACAAAGTATTTCTTGATATCATTCACTATCTTTTTGTAAGGCATGAGTTTGTCATCTTTGGTTTGATAGTCATCATTGATTTGATTAATGACAAGCTGAGAGTCTCCAAAGACTTGAAGTTGTTTAATATTCCATTCTACAACCATTTTGATACCTGTTATCAATGCTTCATACTCTGCTATATTTTTTGTACACGGAAAGCTTAATTTGTATGCTTTCGGGATTGTAAGCCCTTGTGGTGTGATGAATAGAATTCCTGCTCCTGATCTGTGTTGTGTTCTATTATTGATGCCTGCTCTTGGACTGATATTCGGGTGATGTATTGTAAGATATGGATCGAACCCTGGAACGTCTGTATATGAACAGATAAAGTTGATTTGCCATCTTTTGAATGGTTTCAAGTATTTATGCTTTGCTAGTTTTGATAGAGAGGTTGTTGGATGTAGATCAGTTGTACTAATGATAGTTGCCTTTGTTGGTGCTATTATGATAGATGACCTCTCTTGATAGTATTCAGCTAAGGTGTCAAATCTCCCATCTTCTGACGCCTCAAGGAGGTTTTCACTGTTAGATGCGTCCTTTGTTTTTACTTTTTTCTGATCTAATGTTGCCAATAAATGGTTTTCAGCATTAGACTTGATATTGTTTTCTTTATGTTCATTTTTACAACTAGGAGATTTGGCACCCACTTGACTCAAAGATACGTTAGTGGAATCCCTGGTGAAAGTTGTTGCGGGTTTGATTTCATCAAGATATAAGGATATGGCATGGTCATTAGGTAAGGTATCAATGGTGGTATGTTCTTCATTTTCCCAGTCCATAGGTTCAGGATAGCTTAAGGATAAAGGATCTTCAGGTTGAATAGTTTCAAAGATATTAGGGATCATGATAGAGTTGTCAGAGCTTTTAGTATGTATTTCCATGTCTAGAACAATACTCTCGTTAGAATGACCTCGTATAAGAAAATCTTGATTGTCCTCGGTTAAGTCCATGTCAGTCGAATGTGATTCTAATTCAAGTGAACTAGTTCCTAACGTTTGTCCTGCATACGTGTGAACTACATCGACTACTATATCTGCTTCTTCATCCCTCTGAATTTGAAGTTGCTCTTGTTTGTTTTTCCATGATAGCAAATATTCTTCGTTCCCTTGATCTCTTAGCTGCATTTGTTCTTCCATGTTTGACAAGATTGATTCAAATGATTGTTCCTTGAATTGTTTGCTTGAAGGTGTTGCCTCTCTGTTATGTGAATGACCTCTTGAGCTGATTTCAGATTATTACAACACTACAATGGATTTGAGTCTGCTGATATTGTGATTTCCTGTCCTTCATAGGGAAATTTTAAGTACTGATGACCTGTTGATGGTATAGCCTGTATATCCTGTATCCATGGTCCTACCAAGAGTATATTGTATGGTAGGTCCAAGTCTAGAACTTGGCATGCTGGTTCTTTTTGCAAAGGTCCCACTGTGATTGGTAGTATCACAATTCCTTTAGAGTAATGTTCTTCTTCATCATAGGTTTTAATTTTGATCTTTTCTAGGGGATCAACTGCCTCTTCTGAATATCCTAAAGCACGAACAAGATTCATAGAGCAAATGTTCAAGCCCGCTCCCCCATCTATCAGGACACGTTTAACAAGCGTTCTATGAATGAGGACTTCGATTTGCAGGGAAGCGCTATGAGGATTTTGCAATGAATCAATGCTTGGATATGAAGGAGATGATCTTTGAATAGGATCCTCTGAAATAGGTTTGATGGTCATTATGGATATCGCTTAGAGAACTTTAGCTTTGGATGCATTGTTTGGCAAGGATGCTATGGAAGGTTCTTGCAAGATTTCAGGAGGTGTAGGAATAGATGCCTTTGGAGAGTCAATTTTCTTATGGATGGATGGATCATTGTTAGATATAGGTGCACGATTTTGATCTTCTTTAGCCAAATCCTTTAGGGATCTCTTTAGATGTGCATAAAAGAGCCACTTTTCTTTTGAGATGTATTTGAATCCTTGTGAGGTTTTAACATAGTTTGATTTTGATTTTGAACTTGTTTGATTGCTCTGATATGTTGGTTTGTCATGTCTTCTTCTTGTGTTTTGCTTTGGTATGTCATGTTGATATGATTTTTAGCTATTTCAAATGTTCCTGTTTCCGTTTCAGGGGTTTGATTGTCTAAAAGTTGTTTTAAGTAAGTGATCAATAGTCAATTTCAAGGCAATAGAGTGATATGACACTAAAAGAGGATTCAAGTGTTTAAAAGTTTGCAAGTTTTTCGATCTTCAGTTTAGGAGTGCAATGGTGATGATTTGATAAGAACCAAGTCCAGTAGGAACGATATATCCTATGATGTGGGACAAGGTTATCCTGACCAAATGTTTTAGTTTCGTGATAAAGGATGATTGATCCTGATGAGAAACTATGTTTGAGTGATCAGTTTATCAAAGAGGGTGATAATGCACTTTGAGATGTTTAGATTTTGAACTTGTTGGGGGTAAGCACTTTGAAAATCTTGGGGTGTTTATCTTCTAGAGTCTCATTTTGATGGATGATAACTTGACCAAGCAAACCAAGCAGACAATCTAAGCACGGATTGATAGATAACAGGTGTTTATGCTTACTGCAAATTGATTAGGCAGAAATGACAAGTCTAAAACAGGCATGCAAGACACAGTCCTGGACTGATAGATGCAGAGTTTCGTACGACAAATTATGCAGCATAGAACGACAAGAGATACAAAACAAAATGACAGACTAGTGACTTCATGTGTAAAGCAGTGTTTCGTATGACATAGAACCTTGACTCGTACGACAAAAGATCAAGCAGTACGACAAAATATCTTGACTCATACGACATGTATTTTAACAGGTGTAAAAAGTGTTTGTTTGTTTGAGTTTTGATCACCGAATTTTGATGTTTTACTTTGGTTTTCCAATTTTAAGTGTCTGATTTTTCAATTTAGGGATGAATACACAACAAACACATGATGTGATACATGACTCTCAATCAAGCTAAACCCTAAGGAAGTTGCCTGAGAATGAAAACCTTTGCTTGCTAACTTTGGTACACACCTGATAGCTAATCAGAATATGGCCGCTGAGTCTCACACAATGGATTCTCAATGCCGTATTATCCGACTCCAAACGCTAATGGGGGCACAATATGGCAAGTGTCTTGGGAGAGTTACTATCTCTCTTGCAAAAAGATTATCATCCTTTCGAAGGTGAATCAAGTAGCTTCTATTTTAACCGATACTAGTAAGGGATCCGTTTGGTGCGTCGGAGTATAAACTCAATTAAGAGGTCTCCTAGCCTTGAAAACCAAGGTTTGATATACTCGAAGGTACGAAGGAGAGCTAATCCTGAGCACTGTCGTTGCTTTGATTTTCATCAAAAACACATTTATTTTATAGTGGGTTGGATTACTTGGCATTAGCCGTTCCCACTTAGGTCGTTCCCCTCTCACCGGCCTTAAGGGCTAAGAGTTAATAACTCCTCGGGAGGGCAGGCCTGCTAAAGAGATGCACTAATGAAAGCAAAAAGATGAGTCTAACTTTTTGATCACCTAAGAAAGGTGAGAGAATACTCGCCTATCATCACAAGCACATAAGACATAGTTGTTCATTTCTTTAAGCCCAAATTGAAGTGTGCCTAAAAATCTTAAAGAATACACAAAGTTTAGTTGAATCCTTAGGTAACCTGCAAAATAGATCCACTAGTAGTCATGATTGTGTTTTGAATTTGTCTTTGACAAGCGTATCTTTGACAAGGGTCTTGCAGAAAAGAGTTAGGCTTCCAAAAATCTCACAGACAAAACAAGATTAGCATTAGTGATCCGAACTACGAAATTTAAAAAAAAAACTATATGAAATTTTATCCTAACTTCAAATAGGCACAACTTTCTGCTCGGGACTCGAAATTACGAATCATTTAACTCATTGGAAAGGTCTCCAAGAGTTGTAGATGAGTTTTGAAAAAAATTATGCAAGTGCTTTCAAGGGCTAAAAATGACCAGAAGGCCTTCAAAAATGCAAATTACCAACGTATAGACAAATTTGAAAATTCTAATTTGCAGTTTATCAAAAAAAAATCACAGAACCAGAGACTCGTACGACATTCTTTTCCAATTAGTACGACAAAACTTTAGATTTCGCACAGGAATAAAAGTAGACTCGTACGACATAGGATTTTGAAGCCAGAAATTCATATCAAACATAATTAGATACAGTACGATAGTGCAAATCAACTCGTACGACACAGGAATGAGCTAGAATGAATAAAAAAATTTCAATGTAAAAGCTCGTACGAGTCAGCATTTTACCTAGTACGAGTCAGGATGAAGTATCGTTCTGGGATAAAAGGTAGTTTGTACGAGTTGGAAAATCAACTCGTACGACATTCTAATTCTGATCCGACAAAGATGAATGTTTTTTGAAGCTTGAGAGGCCAAAAATGATGATTTCTACCCCATGGTGGGCGCAAAAATGTCGTGCTCTGTGAAGTGTACCTGTACCTGCAACCACAATGCACTCAATAAATCATTACAAGCATGGTTAGAAGATTTAAATCAAAGAAAGACAAAACCATAGCTAATCGACTTATTGCCTCCTAGTAAATGCAAGTATGAAAAATGCTCTCAGATGTAATTATGCATATTCTTGTGACTTGACTACACTTAGATGGAGGATTTTAAAGATGAAAATGCATGATCTTAGCAAGAATAGCACGATTAAGCTACATGTTAAGCAAATTAAGCTAAGATTTAAGCTAAAATTGAGCATGATAACATTGCTAAAACTGATAAACTATAAGCTAGATGCCTATAATAACAATGCATAAGCTACGAATGAGATTGATCAAATGATATGCAAGATTGATATGAAATTGAGACATGAAATTGGGACCCTTTGAGCTCCAAAATAAGGTCTATTTATAGGATTTTCCAAGGCTAGGAGTGAGGTGGCAAGAATCGACGGTCAAGATTGATCTGAATATATCAATGGTTAAATTGGAGGAAGATGGAAAAGGGGGTTGGATTAAAGGGAACATCTGTCATCTCTATGGTGACAAGTGTCAAGAGGCTTCTAGAAGAGTTGGATGAAAGGGAACACTTAGTGACAAGTGTCACAAAGGTTCTAGAAGATGTTGGATGAAAGGGGACATGGTGGTAGGTAGAATGGGTTAGGTTTAGGAATGGTCAGATTTAGGAGTGGTAGAAGTTAGGAGAATTTGAATTTAAAAATTCAAAAAGGATAAGGATAATTAATCTCAACAACTCATTAATTTGATTTGTTTTAATTATTTAGGATTTAGAAGAAATGATTTTGGATGAGGGAATTAATTAATTTGAATCAATTAATTAAAGGGGTGAAATGAACCTATTAAATAAATCCTTAGATTTATTAATAAGTAGATGAAAGGGGAAATTTAATCAAATTGCCTAGTGAATTCAATTAAATTGGGGAGGAGGATTAATTAAATATTTGCTTATTTAATTAATTATCTTCAGACCATTTTTAGGTGTATACAGTATCCAAGTTAAATGATTTTGGAGTGCATGTGACATTTGAAAAGTTTAGTTGTAGGTTGGTACGAGGGAGTTTGGTGATAGCTAAAGGATCTCAAATAGGAACAATTTTTAGGCTTAATGTCTCTACTTTTTGTAACTCTGCCAATGTAACTAGCAATGAAAATACATGTATAATGTTGCACTAGAGATTGGGCCACATCGGTAAAAAAAGGTCTTAGAACTATTCTAAATCAAAGGTTGGTTGATGGTCTTTCTGATTATTTTTTTGGCAAAAACAAATTCTATGAGCATTGTGTGTTTAGGGAAACATAATAGATCATCATTTCCTAAAGGAATCTACAAGGCAAATGGATCACTAGAGATTATTCATTCAAATGTGTGTGGTCCAGTGGATGTTATTTAATTGTTTAAATCTCGATATTATGTTTCCTTCATTGATAATTTATCACAATACACTTGGATTTATTTTATGCATTCTAAATTTGAACTTTTCGCTAAGTTTGAGGAATTTAAGGCCTTAGTGGAAAAAGCAATCAGATAATAAGATAAAAGTGTTGATGACTAACAATGGGGGTGAATATTCTTCATAGTAATTTGAAGAGTTCTGTAAGCATGTAGGTGTTGTTTGACGAAAGACTACTCCTTGCACTCCCCAACAAAATAGGGTAGTAGAAAGAAGGAATCAAACCATAATGGAAAGAGCTAGGAGCATGTTGAGTAGTGTTAAGCTTGATATATGTGTTTATGGTGAAAATGGGTAACAATAATAACAATATTGAAAGGCTAAATGAATTCAACCACCAAACCCTAGCCTAACAATCAACAAAGATCCACCATAACATATGAAGATAACCTAAGACAATGCAAAATAACTCAAAATCACAAAGATTATACCATCACATATCCAATAGGGTTTTGATCTCCATTCTTCCTATCTCCATTGATCTTGCTTGATATATTTGCTCTCAGATTTTTATATGCACAAGAGCTCAACAAAGAACGGAATGTGGTTGCAAGTAGGATCGTAGTGTAGTCAATTGCATAAAAGATCATTAGCATAAGTCATTAGGGTTTGACAATGAAGAAAGTATCTCCTTAAATAGAAGACACAATATGAAATGGAGGGTTAAGATTGAGAGGTGTAAAAAGAGAGGTCGGCTAGGATTAGAGGGTAGGTATAAGAAATACCAAAATAATGAAAGAGGTAGGTAGTGTATTAATTAAGAGATGAATGACATGTGTCATGTGTAGAAAAAGCTAATGAATTAATTAAATAAATAAAGATTTATTTAATTAATAGAAGAAGTAGGACAATTAAATAAATAAAATATTTATTTAATTTAGGAAAAGGATAATTTAAATAAATAAATGTATTTATTTAAATGAGAAATAAGGCTAGAAGAGGATAAATGAATTAATTAAATAAATAAGGATTTATTTAATTAATAGAAGAATTAGGCTTAGATAATTAAATAAATAAAATATTTATTTAATTAGACATGACAATTTTGAGTGTCTACATTTTGCCCCTCTTTGAGACAATGCAGCTTGTCGCGTTGTTTCAAAGAAGATAAGATGAACTGATACAGAGTTGCCCCAGAATGGGAATGATATGCCCCCTCGAGAGATTGGATGAAAATGTCTGAAAAGATTGCAGACAATCTCTCGATAAGAAAGACGGGATAGAATGGGTTGACCGAATAAAGTGACAAAGTCACAGGAAGAAGAATACTGACTCGGGAAATGAGGGCAAGGGCTAGGGTAGGCTATAAGATAGACCACGGGCAAAAGACATCCTCATTGTCATCCACACCCTTACAAGATCGCAGTGCAGAGCGAGAAAAGAGCAGCAGCAGTCAGCAGCGATGGCTTTGGTTCATAGATTTGACCGCGTTTGCCGATTCCAGAGACCAGCAGATGCAGGAGAGTCGGTAAGTACCCGAAAACCTCCTCGTACTTTCACGCATTTCAAGTTTTGTCATTAATGCATGCTAAGTAGCAATAAATGCGCTAGGAATAGGGTAGTTGAAATATGCAAAAAAGCGGAATCGCGTCTGTGTCAGTGCCAGGCGCGTCTGTGTCGGACAGGCGCGTCTGTGTCAGGTCTAGGCGCGTCTGTGCCTGGAACCGCGTTTGTGCTGAATACGGACGCATTTGCGAAATGTAGAGGCGTCTGTGCCCTGTAGGGGCGTTTATGTCATGTAGGGACGTCTGTGTTCCTTGGTTGCGTTTGTGCATGGTATAGGCACGTATGTGTTCAGGAAGCGCGTCTGTGTTGCAGAAGCGCGTTTGTGCAATCTATAAGCGCGTTTGTGAGTTTAAAGCGCGTTTGTGTGTCAAAATGCATAAGTTGAGTCTTTTTAGGTCAAATCGGTAGTTCTGTGATGAACATACGCTGTCGATTGGATAAGCTGCTGAGAGGATACACTCAAGCAGCTCCTCTAGGAAGACTAGGATAGATCAAGGCACTTTGTGATGAATAGGGAGCACCCAGATAGGCAGCACTTTGTGATGAACAGGGAGTGCGAATGTGAGTAACACTTTGTGATGAACAGGGAATGTCACACACGTAGTACTTTGTGATGAACAGGGAGCACTACTAGGATAGATAGCAACACTTTGTGATGAACAGTGAGTGTCACTAGGATAGGTAAGCGTATGCATTTAGATAGCAAGTAGCATTTTGTGATAAACAGTGAATGCCACGATAACTGACATGATTGATTGGTTGACTGCAGGAGTATCTGCCTATGTTGGAGTCACGGGAGAGATTCCCATCGACTCAGAGGTTGCGACCAGAGTTGTCGATTCAGGACATGATTTCTATTGAGGAGATGGGTCTGACACATGTGCTATATGTGCCCGAGTTTCAGGCAAACATGGGTTTGCTGACTGCACTGGCGGAGAGATGGCACTCCGAGACTTGCACGTTTCACTTGCCTATGGGTGAGATGACAGTGACGCTCGAGGATGTCTATAGGATTCTGCATATTCCGATCGATGGAGAGTTGATTCCATATGATCGAGACGGAGACAGGGAGGCGCTGAGACGGGTATTCCAGGATCCCGGATTGGAGATGCGAGCAGGTCACGTGGCATGGGATACCATGACCGCTACAGGTTTAGCTTTACCAGCTGTTATCGGAGGAGTCATCAGTGGGTACTTGTGTCCGGACAGAGCTACACGAGGATTGGCAGTTGGCTGGGGAGGGGCATTGGAGACACTGGTGACTGAGCACACCAGATATGCATGGGGGCCATGTGTCCTGGCCCATTTGTACTATGAGCTGCATCAGTTTGTTTACCACAGATCAGTGGGCTTGGGCTGCGGAGTGACTCTCCTACAGGTGTGGGCATATGAGCACCTGCCGATCACACGACCGATCCACTTCAGAGGCAGAGGGCAGGGATGGAGCTTTGTGCATTTGTACGATATGATTACATCACAGCCTTGGATTGGTCGATTGGAGCATTGGAGACGCGTCATAGATGACATTGATATGGTTATCTGGAGGTCGTACCTGGGGTGCGAGGAGTGGGATGACGACGCAGTGGAGCTACCCTATGCATTCAGGAGCAGGTATCTTATTGGGCGGATGCCCTATATTCTGGAGAGGCAGTTTGTTGATAGGGTATGCAGACAGTTCGGCAGGATTCAGCGGATGCCACGAGGCTCGGGCATGTATGCCCGTACAGTCAGAGATCAGGTACAGTTCGGGCCGCTGTTATCATATGATCAGGCCGTGACACAGCTAGCAGAGATGATGCCAGTACCATGGGACATGTGGCCGGAGGTAGAGGATGCAGGGATGGACGCAGAGTACTCTGCGTATTGGGCAGAGCATCCCTTTCTGAGGTTGACAGATCCGGGAGAGCTGCTGGAGGGAGAGGTGGGAGGGGATGATGATGATGATGGTGGAGGGGATGGAGGTAGGGGTCGACGGAGGCGGAGGGGAGTGGTGGGAGAGAGGCGAGTAGCACCTCGGAGGGAGGGAGGACAGGAGAGAGCAGCTCAGGTGGTGAGGGGTCGAGGTGGATTGCCCCTACATGTACCAGCAGCACAGGGTCCTAGAGCACAGGGACCGAGACAGGTGCAGGGACAGGGACAGGTGCAGAGACAGGTACCTATTCAGGCACCCAGATAGGTAGAGGGGGAGGCACAGGTGCAGGCACCTGCAGAGGAGGAGCCACAAGCAGAGGCTGAGGGTGGTGATCCTGAGGAGGATGAGCTGTTAGGGCTGAGAGAGATCTGCCAGGGCCAGGCAGACGAGATTGCAGATTTGGAGCGGGAGAGGGATCGCCTCAGGATCAGGCTTAGGGACACAGAGCGGGAGAGAGACCAGGCCATCCAGAGATATACTGAGGCCGAGACAGCTCTGAGGGCAGGGAGGCGGGCAGCAGAGGATGCAAGGGCAGGCTACGCATATGTGCTGCGAGCCAGAGAGGAGATCGCCTACTAGAGGGATCTGTACTATGGTGTCGTGCCAGCGGATCAACGGGCGAGGAGCTTCCATAGATCGTCGCGCACAGCGACGGCTACGGGAGGGAGTTGTAGGAGGCAGGCATCCAGCGGTGGGGTCATGGGTCCTCCACCACCACCAGACAGGCAGGGGGATCCTGGAGCGGGACCATCTAGAGCTCAGACTCCGTCGAGGCCAGGCGGCTCCGAGGGAGGGAGTTCATCATAGCCATAGAGGGCTCCCCTTTGTATCAGTATATGTATCATTTTTGTATTGTAGACACCTGCGGGTGATTTTGTAGCCATATGATTCTTTTGACATCATTGTATCATGACACATTTTGATTATATATGAGATGATCCATTTTTTTGCGGCAGCTACATGCATGTGTACCTTATGTGATGAAATGTTCTTATGTGATGCTTATGATATGGATGCTTATATGATGCAATGCAATATATTTTTGTTCTTTTATGTTGTATATGTGATGCATGATGCAAATGTGAATGTATGTAATGCAAATGAATATGATAATGCAAATGATTATTTACATAATGAAAATGTGAGATGTACTAACATGTGTTGTATGCAGGATGTGATGCAATTGTGTATGAAATGCTTATATGTGGTGATGTAGGTGCAGCTACATGAAATGCAAATGTTTTTGGTGTGTCATTATACTCAGTCATGTGATAGCAGGCTACGCGGACTCGAGAAGGACAATGGAAGTCAATCAAGAAAGGGGGATGGAAGATAGAAGATATGAACGTGAAAGAGCTTCTTGTGCGTTATCATCATTAAGCTTATTATGGCAAGTAGGTTATGACAATCGAGGCATTTGTTTGGCCCAGAAAGTCATTGTACCCGTTTGCATGGAGATAAGACAGTCACAAACAAGGAATGCCCCAGTTCATACTAGACTCACAGTGTCCTCATATCCTTGGACAAGTCATAGCATTACTAAAAGACAATCCACAGACAGCAAATGCAAATAGGTGACGATACCCCATCCTCGCCTTTCTAGTCAAAGACATCCTGGAGATAGAATCTCTAGTCAAAGACATCCTGGAAAAGCTAAAAGACATGTCACCAAAAGATAAAATCAAAAGAAAACCAAGACTCGACACCAACATCCACTGTAGTCCTCAAGTTTAGTGTCTCTTGTCACTTGTTTAAGTCTTATTTGATTATGGTCACAATGTTTACTTTCACAAAAGGAGTAAATAGCACTGAACCATATGTTGTCTGAGTCTGTTGAAAGATTTGATTTGTTGAAGCCCATTGTTGCTGCTGTGTCTCATCTGAAACTGATACTTTATTGCGGAGAAGATGGAACTTTATTGTGGACCTGGTGATGCAGATGTTGCTTTATTGTGGATTGTGCGCGAATAGACTGAAGAAAGCTGGAAGAAACTGTACTCCTCAAAACATGTGATGTTCTCAGTTCCTCACCCATTACTAGACGTAGGATTGGCCGTAGTCACAGAGAGGATCCGATTTATTATGGATGGAAAGGGAGTGAAAAGGGAGGGTTATGGATGGCTAACCAATCTTAGGTAGATCAATAACAAGCCATGATGGGACTGGGTAAGTTTATTATGGATGAATAGGTTGTGAGTGTGTGCAAAGTGAAAGGATGAAAGAGAATCCTGAAGGAGAGAGGAGCAAAGTCTCTACGCATGGCGCTGGTGACCCAGTTTTCACCATGGTACTTGCCCAGGGCGCCACCGAAGTGGTTTTCACCATTGGACGAAATTATTTCTCTTTACTTTTTTTATCTTTTCAATTTTTTTTGTGTCACAAGGCGCCTGTTTGCCAGGTTTTCACCAAGTAACGATTTTTTTGTTTTATAATTTTTTTTTTGTATTTTTGAATTAGGATGTTCCGAAGAGCTTATGTGTAGAACCTGCGAAGGTGCATGCTGTTGATAGGATCCTCCAAGGGTTCACCTTCTGTAGTTGAGAGCTGATATGCACCAGATCCATATACCGCTGTGATGATGTAAGGACCAAGCCAGTTTGGTTCGAACTTGCCCTTTTTATCTCTGTCTTGCTGATTCTTGGGGTTCTCTCTGAGTACTAAGTCACCTACCTCAAATGTGCGAGGCTTAACTTTGTGATTGTAACTGCGACTCATTCGTTGTTGGTAAGCCTTGAGATGGTTAAAAGCAGTGTGCCTTCGTTCCTCCAGCAGTTCTAGTTCTTGTAAGCGAGAGACCCTGTAGTCATCATCGTTGATTATGTTTCTCAAGGAGACCCGTAGAGAAGGTAACTCGACCTCAATAGGCAAGATGGCTTCAGAGCCGTAGACAAGTGAGTAGGGTGTAGCTCCTGTAGGTGTGCAGACACTTGTGCGATAGGCCCAAAGCGCAGGATTGAGTTGGATATGCTAGTTACGGCCAGCGTCGTCGACTGTCTTTTTAAGGATTTTGAGAATTGTTTTATTAGACGCCTCAGCTTGGCCATTACCTTGGGGGTAATATGGTGTGGAGAAATGATGGGAGATATGGAAGCAGTCACAGAGTTCACGAACATCCTGATTTTTTAAAGGACGCCCGTTATCAGTAATAATGGAAGTAGGAATCCCGTATCGGCAAATGATGTAGTTCAAGATGAAGGTAGCGATTTGTTTCCCAGTAACTTGTGTGAGAGGCACGACTTCAATCCACTTTGTAAAATACTCTGTGGCTGTGATAATGAATTTATGTCCATTGGAAGAAGGAGGGTGAATCTTGCCTATGAGATCGAGTCCCCACTGACAAAAGGGCCAAGGAGATGCAAGTGGTTGTAGTTCCTGCGCTGGTGCATGTATGAGGTCTCCATGAATTTGACACTGCTTACACTTCTTGACAAATTGATATGCATCTTTTTCCATAGTAGGCCAGTAGTATCCAGTCCTGATGAGTTTCTTGGCCAAGGTAGGACCACTAGTATGCGGACCACATATCCCTTCATGCACTTCTCGTAACGCAATCTGAGCTTCGTCACTCTCTAAACATCTAAGAAGGGTGCCATCTAGACCTCGTCGGTATAGGATATCTACTAAAATGACGTATCGAGAGGATTGGCGAATAAAAGTGCGGCGTTGATTGTTCGATAGATCGGGAGGTAAGATATTGTCGCGAAGGTATGTGAATATGGGACCATATAACTGGGATTCAGGACCAACAACACATATCATTTCCGTAGGGGTGATCTCATATGACGGAAGCAGCAGGTTGTCTACCAGGAACTCATAGCAGGTCTCATTTTGCGTTAGATCAATGAGCGAAGCAATTGTGGCCATGGCATCTGCAGCGCGATTCTGTTCTCTTGGTATCTGCTCAAACTCTATCTTTGCAAAGTGTTGTTTCAGATCATCTACCAGTTGTTTGTAAGGCATTAGCTTTTCATCTTTTGTTTGATAATCATCAGTTGCTTGACGGATAACAAGTTGAGAATCCCCAAAAACATGAAGTTCTTGGATCTTCCATTGAACTGCAATTCTTAACCCAGTTGTTAATGCCTCGTATTTCGCTATATTGTTGGTGCAAGGAAATGACAAGCGGTATGACTTTGGTATAGAATCGCCTTGGGGAGTTATAAAGAGTATACCCGCTCCTACCCCATGCTGTGTATATGAGCCATCAAAATATAATTGCCATGGCTTTGCAGGTGATATTGTTAGAATGGACTCATCTGGAAATTCTGACTGTAGAGGAGCATCATCTATCATGGGAGCATCTTCCAGTTGATCTGCAATTGCTTGTCCTTATATAGCTTTTCTGTCCACGTATTCAATGTCGAATTCACTCAAAATCATTACCCACTTGGCCAACCGCCCAGTAAGTGTAGCTTTGTTGAGAAGATATTTTAGTGGATCAATTCTGGCAATCAACTTAGTTTTGTGAGTGAGCATATAATGTCATAATTTTTGTGAAGCAAAGACCACAGCGAGACATGCACGCTCGATTGGTGTGTAGTTTAGCTCATATCCCACCAATGTGCGGCTGATATAATAGACTGCTTTTTCCTTGCCGTCAAGTATTTGCTGTGCTAGGAGTGCCCCCAGTGCTGTCGGAGTAGCCGATATGTAAAGTAGCAATGGTTGATCTGGAATTGGTGGCATCAAGACTGGCGGGTTCAAAAGATAGTCTTTGAGCACCTGAAAAGCCTGTTGACAGTTCTCATCCCATTTGAACTTGATGTTTTTGTGTAGCAGGTGCTGGAAAGGATTACACTTATCTGCAAGTTGTGCTATGAATCTTCGTATGGACTGGAGTCTCCCTTGTAAAGACCGAAGTTGACTGATATTCTTGGGTGGCGGCATGTCCAAGATAGCCTTGACCTTCGCTGGATCAGCTTCAATTCCTCTTTTAGACACAATGAATCCTAGGAGCTTCCCGAAGGTTACTCCAAAGATGCATTTCTTTGGGTTTAATCTTACCTTATATTTTTCCAGCCGATCAAAGACAACTGAAAGGATGTCCAAGTGTGTGTCTCTGTCTATTGATTTGACCAAGAGATCGTCAACATAATCTTCCACGGTTATGTGCATGAGATCATGAAAAATAGTGGTCATCGCTCTTTGATAAGTGGCGCCTGCATTTTTCAGCCCAAAGGGCATGACATTCCAACAGAAGGTTCCCCATGGACAAGTGAATGATGTTTTATGTTGATCTTCAAGTGCAATCCTGATCTGATTATATCCAGAAAATCCATCCATTAAAGATAACATTTCATGGCCTGCTGTGAGGTCAACGATCAAGTCAATGTTTGGTAATGGGAAATCATCCTTTGGACAAGCCTTGTTGATGTCTCTGAAATCTGTGCATATTCGGATGCTGCGATCCGGTTTACTGACGGGTACTAGATTGGAAATCCATTCGGGATAATCAATTGGGCGTATGAATCCGACATCCAGTAATTTCTCCAGCTCTGCCTTGACTAGCAATGCCACTTGTGGATGCATTTTCCTTAATTTCTGCTTTACTGGTTTTGCCCCCGGTTTGACTGTCAAATGATGCATAACCAAATCCGGATCCAGTCTAGGCATATCAGCGTATGACCATGCGAAGTTGATTTGTCGTTCCTTAAAGAAGCTCATGAATTTTGTCCTCTCGGCCTCTGTCAATGATTGAGCCAAAAATATGTTGTGTGGAACCTCTACTGTACCAATGTTTGTCTTTATAGTCTCCTCTACCAACATGGATGATTTTTCCTCGTATGATGCTGGGAGAATGTCGAGCCTTCCATCTTCGGGCACCTCAGAGAGGTTTTCACCCTCAGATACGCCCTTTCTTTTTACTTTTTTGGAGTCAGATAGCGCCATAGTGTGGTTTTCGCCATAAGACCCTTGTTTTGTTTTTATTTTCACATTTTTGCGACTAGAAGGCCCGACACCCTCACCAAAGTATGCTATGTTGTTGAGCTCTATGGCATATCCTGCTTTGTGGTCTCCAGGGGGAAGATCATCTTGAATGCCAAGGTAGTCGATAATAGCTTCGTCATTTTGAAATGTATCAAATTGTGCTGGTCCTTCATAATCCCAGTCAATGAGTTGGGGATGAACAAGGGGAAGGTCATTAGTGTTTTCAGAGTTTGCTGGACGAAGAGTGAAGATGTGGTTATATTCAGGTATGTCAAGGTAATCGTCGAGGTCATCGATGGCACTCTCCTCATCAGTTTCGATCGTGAGCGAATCCAAATTGTCATCACTAGTAGAGCCTTCTGGGACAGGTGTCCTCATCCTATGTGATTTTGACCTAGGACCTTGAAACAAAGCTTGTGCGGGATCCTTATGGGTTGGTTCTTGACCAACTCTGAACTTTTTGTAGAATTCCTCCTCCTCTGTGGGTTCATCTGGCTCTCTGAATGTTTCAGTGAGCTCATAGTCACTGGAGGATTTGTCTGAACCCCACTCCCACTCATTAGAATCTGTGGAAGGATAATCCTCTTGTTGAACTTCGGCAACTTTGATTCGCCATACCTCTTTTGTTCTTTTATTATGTAGTCTAGGATTCAGAAAACCAAGCCCCTTGGAGCATTCCCTTCTTGTAGTTAGCTCAGGTTGTAAGGGCTCCATGACACCTTCTTTGCGTAGTCCGAGAGGGCTTTTTCCATCATACCCGAATCTTTGCAAAATTTTGAAGCCTTTGCCATAGTTCTCACAGGGTATAATAATCTGATCATGTGTGTCCTCTTCAACGTCCTTATAGAGAATTTTATATAAATTTTCTTCTTCTAGTTCACCCCATTTTTGAAAGATGGTAGGATCCCATTTGAGTATCATGATGGAGATTTGCTTGTTAGGATGTGGCCTCCCATATTCTTTTGGAGAGCTCAGGACTTGTCGTAAAAACATTGTCTGATTCAGAGTGTATTCTCCCATGCCTTTTTCTTGAAACTTGGCTCTAAGTTCACCTTGTTTGGATGTCGAGGGCTTTAATGACTCAGGATCAATATATGCTGACGAAGGAGTAGCCTCACAATTGCTGGGAATGATAGTCTCAGTATGTGATCTCAAGTTATTACAATATATGAATGGATTTGGATCACCATTGACCGTTACCTTGACTCCATTGTGAGGGAACTTAATGCACTGATGGTATGTTGATGGGACTGCCCTCATTTCATGAATCCACGGACGTCCTAGCAATATGTTATACATGAGATCTAGATCTAGGACTTGACAAACCACATCCTTTGTGACTGGCCCTATTCTTAGCGGTAAGGTGACTGTGCCCTTGGACGAGCGCTCTTCATCATCATAAGCCTTGATGGTGATTTGGTTTGTAGCATTCACAGCCTTGTTAGAATATCCCAATTGTCTTATGGTACTCAAGGTACAAATATTAAGACCTGCTCCTCCATCTATCAGGACTCGCTTTATTCTATGTTTATGTATGAAGGCTTCAACATGTAGAGGTGCATTATGTGGCTGACTTATGGAGGCGTCATCGGCTTCTGTAAATGTGAGGGAGTGTGGAACAGATAGGTATCCCACCATGGCTTGAAACTGGTCCACGTTCAGATCAGTAGGGACGGCAGTATCTCTCAAGATTTTGTCAAGGATAGCTTTATGTGCAGGAGATATACGTAAGAGCTCAAGAATAGAGATAAGTGCAGGTGTCTTCCCTAGTTGTTCTACAAGGTCGTACTCAGGCTTGATTGATGAAAGATTGGTATTCTTAGTGGAGGCACCTGGCAACGTGATCTTACCTCGACGAGTTGTAACATGACATTCAGAGGTAGATTCAGACGAAGATCCCACACCTCTTAGGACAATCTTGGGTCTCTGAGAAGGATTCTCAGGATTTTTGTTTTTGATAGTAATGGTAGAGATATGATTGTCCATTGAGATGTGATTGATAGTAGAATCATAATTGTAAGGTGCTCTAGTATAATTGGCTTGATCATCTGTGACTTTGCCTTTTCCTTTGTCATGTTTTGGGAATGGTTCCTTAAACATCTCATGCTCTTGATTAGATGAATGTCCTTCAATCTCTATATCTCCTCTGTCAATGAGATCTTGCACAATGTTTTTCAATCGATGGCAATTACCTGTCTTGTGACCCTTGCTCTTATGAAACTCACAATACTCATCATCATTCCACCAATTTGGTTTTACCTTTGGTTCATAAGGAGGAAAATCTAGAACTGTAATTACTTTGTTTGCTACAAGCTTTTTGAATACTGATTCAAGTGGTTCCCCCAATGGAGTGTACTTCCTTCGTGGTCTAGAAGTTGTTTGAGTGTTCACCTGATTGTTGGTAGAACTTGATCCAGAAAAGACGAACTTGGGTCTCACGGTGTTGGCATCAACAAAACCATCATTAACTGTGTTCTTGTTCTTGTTCCAAAATTTTGGTTTGTCCTTTCCTTTGAAGTCCTCTTTGTTTTCTTTGAATAGTTTGATAACTCCTTGTTCAATTAAGACCTTTTCTGTTGCTAGGCCCTTTTCAATAACATCCTTGAATGTAGACAAACAAGCTTTCCTGAGATCATATCCAATAGCCTTGTTAACATTTTGAGTGAACATTTCTACCATTTGTTTCTGCGGGATTTCACAAGAGCATCTGCTAGCTAAGTTTCTCCATCTTTGTAAAAATGTTGCGAAAGATTCTCCTTCCTTTTGTTTAGTATTGCACAAGGTAGTAACTGAGACATCTGTTTCTATATTGTAAGAGAAATGCTGAATGAATGCCTCTGCTAAGTCACCCCATGACTTAATACCAGGAGGTAATTGAGAAAACCATTCCATAGCTTGATCTCCTAAGCTTTGTGGGAACAACCTCATTAAGTATGTTTCTTCTGCCGCTACCTCAATGCAAGCTGTGAAGAATTGTCTTATGTGTGCCTTGGGGTCTCCTCTCCCTCTATATTTGTCAAATTTTGGCGTTACAAAGTGTGGAGGAAATGGAGGCATTGGAATGCTCTTATCGAAGGGATAAGGACATATATCTCTCATAGTGTATGTAGGTTTTGGTGTACTCATGTCCTCCATTTTCTTTTGTAGATCTCTAATTTGTTGCTCCAAATTATTCTTGGGAGGAGATTGATTTCTTGTAGCATACCCCATGTTTGAAATGCCCATTTGAGGAGGAGCTTGTTGCATGTATGGATGATACTGATCGTAGACATGTCCATATGGAGGTCTATATTGTTGCGACATATATGGAGCATTTGGCATAACTTCATGTTGAGGGACCCCATATCTATTTTGTGTGTATAAACCATATTCAATAGGCCTTTCATTTTCCATTGTGTTGCCCCCAATTTTGACATGAGGTCTCCTTGTGTCAAATTTTTGAGGATGTCCTTGAGTATCCACTTGTTTTGATTGATTCATACCTTGAGCATGTGATTGAGCATAAGGCCTCCATGATGGTCCTTGAGTGTAAGTATCATATGTTTGAGCTTGTGTATGTGGGATTGCTGGTTTTTGAAGCAAAACCGATGGTGACTCAGGCATCATATTATTCGGTCCTCTATTTCCTCCACTATTTGGTCTCCTTTGATCCATGTTGGGTTGAATTTGTTGTGAGGGTCGACTTTCCATAAGTTGAGATAAGTCAAAATCATGCGGTATTTTAGCTCCACTTTGTGCCATCATGTTTAAAAAGTATTGACGATCTCTCCTCATTATCTCTTCAACCAATCTATTGAATTGAGGATCCATTATGGATTCTTGTAACAATGATGGACTGTGTGAAACCTTAGAACAGGCTGAATGCTAGATGAAACCTGAAGAGACAACCTAAGAAGCTCAAGTATGCCGAAACTGATTTTCTTTGTTTGCTTGACTGTTAAAGTTTTCAAATCCTAACACAGACGCCTCTGTATACTTCACAGACGCGATTATCTGACACGGACGCCTCTTTGTTTGACACAGACGCTGATAAAAACACAGACGCTATTCTGTACTTCACAGACGCGCTTATCTGACGCAGACGCGGTTTGAACAGACATAGACGCGTTTTTGTAACCTTAGTGCAATTTTTCCTATCTGTGAAGTTGTTTTGTTGTGACCAAATCTGATTTTTCGACTGTTTTTCATGACAAGAGGACACAATGTTGATGACTCAATGTTTGCAAACTGTTTAGACTCCAAAAGTGTGTTGTTTGATGTAAAAAGTTTTTGCATACACTTGAAGACACAAAAGACACAATGTTTTGCTGTTTTGTCTTGAATGTTTGAGTGTTTAGCATAAGACAAGCACAAATCTTAGGGCTGGCCAAGACAATAGTTGTTGATCCCACATAGGGTTTTACCCCCGAGGCTACGCTATTCAGAGCGGATACTTAGATGCTTGACCTCACTGGCTCCACCCTCGGCACTCACTTCTCGGGTCAGCCAAGCATCAGTCCCCATGAAAACTCCCCATGGCGAACTTTGTATCTCTACTAAGAACCGTATGTGTGTGGGCCGCTACCAGAGGTCCGACCTCCTGCCTCAACAACTAGAAGGATTTGGGCATCTAAAACAAAGAGGTGCTAGTAAGGGCATCCGCTCGTGTGGCCATACATGCGGCACTTTCAGCTCTGTAAATACAGAAGGCTCCCAGCCGGTAGGGGTTACGCCCTACAAATGATCAAATAAATTTGATCAAACGGGTTTATGGGGAGACATAGTGTCGGTATGAACTAATCAGCACACGTTATTCATAGTTTTCACCATGAATACATTTGATTATAGTGGTTTGGATGAGGTGGGTTTTCCTCACTACCACTTGGGTCATTCTCTTCTCACTAGTAGTCCTAATGACCACACGGGAAGACAGGCCCTCTAAAGATTAAACAAAAAGAGCCTATTGCTCAAGACACAAAAGACAATGATTCAATTTTAGTGCACCAAAGGAAGTGTTTGCTAAGCTATGAAAAACAAGGCACACAACAAAATTACAAAACCCTAGCCAAGGCCTTGCAACAAAAATTTATTAGTAGTTTGGGTTGTTTCAAATGATAACCCCTTCCTGCAAGCACACAAGTTAGGTAAATTTTAGAAAACCCAAAAGACTTTGTGAAAAGGGGCCTTCAACAAAAACGTTTTTGCCTCCAAAGCAAGCTGCACAAACTAGGTTAGCTAGATCTGCAAGGGTTAGCCGAAAATAAACCAGTTCTGAAACCCTAAGTATAAAATCCGAAAACCCGAATCTCAGAAAAATTGAAATTGCAAAACAGAAAGCACAGATGCCTCTATACCAGACACAAATGCGTCTATATGACACAGACGTGGTTCTGTTATTCACAGACGCGCTCAGAGATCACAGACGCTGTTAAATGACGCAGACGCGGTCCGATGAAGCGCAGACGCGGTTAGGAGTCACAGACGCACCTTTCGGAAACCTGCAAAAATAAAAATTGACAGAAACACAGACGCGATCCCCTCTATCGCAAACGCTTCTGAAACACAAAAATGCGATCCGAACACTCGCAGACGCGGAAAAAAAAAAAACCTAAAATATCGTCGAAATTGTCCGATCTGCAACTTCAAAAATGCAAAATCTGCAACAAAATTGTTAAATGCAAAGGGACAAGAGTCCCACGGGGTGTGCCAAAATGTATATGGTGAAAATGGGTAACAATAATAACAATATTGAAAGGCTAAATGAATTCAACCACCAAACCTTAGCCTAACAATCAACAAAGATCCACCATAACATATGAAGATAACCTAAGACAATGCAAAATAACTCAAAATCACAAAGATTATACCATCACATATCCAATAGGGTTTTGATCTCCATTCTTCCTATCTCCATTGATCTTGCTTGATATATTTGCTCTCAGATTTTTATATGCACAAGAGCTCAACAAAGAACGGAATGTGGTTGCAAGTAGGATCGTAGTGTAGTCAATTGCATAAAAGATCATTAGCATAAGTCATTAGGGTTTGACAATGAAGAAAGCATCTCCTTAAATAGAAGACACAATATGAAATGGAGGGTTAAGATTGAGAGGTGTAAAAAGAGAGGTCGGCTAGGATTAGAGGGTAGGTATAAGAAATACCAAAATAATGAAAGAGGTAGGTAGTGTATGAATTAAGAGATGAATGACATGTGTCATGTGTAGAAAAAGCTAATGAATTAATTAAATAAATAAAGATTTATTTAATTAATAGAAGAAGTAGGACAATTAAATAAATAAAATATTTATTTAATTTAGGAAAAGGATAATTTAAATAAATAAATGTATTTATTTAAATGAGAAATAAGGCTAGAAGAGGATAAATGAATTAATTAAATAAATAAGGATTTATTTAATTAATAGAAGAATTAGGCTTAGATAATTAAATAAATAAAATATTTATTTAATTAGACATGACAATTTTGAGTGTCTACAATATGCTTTTGGATAGAAGTTATTGGTACTACTTATTATTTAATTGATAGATCTCCTTGTTCAACTCTTACTGACAAAACTCCTTATGAAGTTTGGATAGGTAGTGATGCTCTGCAAAAAAAGATTGTTAGAAAAACCTATTTGATTGCCACACACACAAAGAGGAGCACAAGAAACAGATGTTAGTCATTAGTGTTAGCAAATCAAAGATTAAACACTATCCTAAGCAAGCATATCAAGAAAGATACTACACAACAAATAGAAACCTTAATGAATCTAAGAAATGCAACTAAACATCTCCAAATGCTCTCTACCATGTTGGTAGCTTCTCCTTCCTCGTTCCTCTCCTCTCCAAGTTCCAAATGAGTGTAGCTCTCAACTACTTTTTGCACTATGGATGTCTTATGGAGGTTCAAGATGAAAAATGATTAACTATGCAAATGTCAATGTAAACAAACTAATATTAGATGCTATGAAATGAAAATGATTTATTTTAGTCCAAGATAACAATGTATTAGTGATTTATGCTAAATGCTCTTCTCTAAAATTGACTATAAGGTAAATGCATACAAGTTTTCAAGATGATAGCTAAAAATGCTAGATGCTTGAGGATTTGAAAATGAGGAATGTGAGCTCTATTTATAGGTAAAATGGAGCAATGGAGGGTTGAGATTGAGTAATCTCAACAAGGGTAAGGATTGAATGGTTTAAGATCCATATGAGGACTTTCAACCCAATCCCAGGATGACAAGTGTAAACATGAGAGGGGTTGTGGGGAGAGGGAAGAAGCATTAAATGCTTGACATGACTTGAGGGTTAACTTGGGAGGTAAGGTTAAGGTTGAGTTGAGTGAATAAATTAATTATCCAAAGAATAATGCTTTTATCCAATGGATAAACTCTTGTGCAAGAGTTAGTGAGGACAACCATGGTCAAATCAATAAATGCTTGAGGAGACACATGGGTCACATGAGGGTTGAGTTAGGGGTCAAAGTCTCTAACCGTGGGTGCAAGTGGATCTAACCATAAATGGCTATGTAAGAGCCATTAATGGTCATGTAAGAGCCATTAGTGATTTGGAAGACTTTAGGGGTTAGCTTGTTGGGCACATAAAACATTAAATGTTTTTCAAAGACTTTGAAGGCTTTGAGATGTGACTCCAAGTTGTTTAGGAATGTGACAATAATTAGGGGATGAATTAGGCTAATTAGGAATGGTTAGAAAGTGGTTAGAAGAGTCTAGAAGGGGATTTAGGATTGCAAGTGGATTTGGTGGGTGAGGAAAAAATAAGATTTTTATTAAAATAAAATTCATTTATTTCAACAAATAGTTGCAACTTGCATTTTTAGGAGAATGCAAGTGGGGGGGATTTTAATGATTTAAATAAATGTTTTATTTATTTATTTAAAAGAGGAAAGGGGATTAAATGAAATAAATAAGATTTATTCATTTAATTGATTGTGAATTTGGTTTAAATGAATGAATTAAAATAAATTGAATAATTTATTTAATTAATAGGAGGATGTTTAAAGATGAAATTAATTAAATGTTAATTTAATTAACTGATGGCTAGTGGATTTTTTAATCAAATAAATATCAAATATTCATTTAATTGAACTGGATAGATTTATGTGACTATAGGTAGAAATTCATCGGTTACACACTTAAGGGTCTTTGGTTATGAGGCTTTTGTTCATGAGCCTCGGGAGAAGCAATCTAAACTGGATTAAAAAAATTAGAAATGTATCGTCATTGGTTACAGTGAGAATGTAAAAGGTTATAAACTTTGGAATCCTTTAACTCAAAAAATGATTCTTTCTAGAGATTTTATTTTGAGGGAGTTTAGAACTTACTCGGGTGAAGAAAAACCAAAGGAGAAGACAAAGATAGTGAAATTTGAACCAAAGATTGAGAAGTAGGAAGATGCACATGTGGAAGAACAAATAGATGGATTTGAGGATGAAGAAGAATAAGAGGGTTCAAAGAGTTCAAATGATGTGCAAGATGACCATATAGGACAAGATGAATGAGTTGAGCCCATTACTCCTACCTTGAGGAGGTCCGCATGGCAACAAAATCCAATTGATAGGTATAGACCACCAAATTTCCATTGTATATTTTATTTGTTAAGTTCTAACAATGAACCTAGATCCTTCGGGGAGGATATCTCTTCGAAGGAAAGTGAGTCTTAGACATGCATGCCATGTAGGAGGACATGATGGCCTTAGACATTTATGACACTTGGGATATTGTAAGTTTTACCTAAGGAATCCCATTGGATGCAAGTGGGTATTTAAAAAGAATTTTGGAGCAGATGGACAATTAGAGCGGTATAAGGCCAAAATAGTGGCCAAGGGCTATTCCCAGAGAGAGGGAGTTGATTTTGGTGAAATTTTCTCTCCTAATGCAAATTGGACTTCTATTAGATTCCTATTCTCTATTGCTACTACTTGTGACTTTGAAAAATAATAGATGATGTTGAAATTTCTTTCTTGCATCGAGATCTTAAGGAGGAGATTTATATGCGGCAACCTAACGTTTTATTGTAAAAAGGAAAGAACAATTGGTTTGCAGGTTAAAGAGATATTTATATGGTTTGAAATAGTCACCCAGGATGTGGTACCAAAAGTTTGATACTCTTGTATTGAATTTGGGTTATAAGAGGAGTGAGGAAGATCATTGTGTTTATATTAAGGTTATTGATGACCAGAGACTAATCATTTTGTTATATTTTGATGACACGTTGTTTATGGGTAACAACAAGGTGATGATTAGAGAACTCAAGGCTCAACTTTCTGGCACATTTGATGTGAAAGACTTGGGGGCTAAAAAATATATTCTTGGATAGAGATTAGCAAAGATCAGTCTCAATGAAAGCTTTGGTTAAACCATACTAAGTATGTTGATACTATTTTGCAGAGGAGGATTAATATGCATGATTGTAAGCCAGTTAGTATTCCTCTTATAGTTGGCACTAAGTTGAGTTTAGACATGTGTACGAGCTCTAATGATGATTACAAGGATATGTCTAAAGTTCCTTATGTAAGTGTCATTGGGAGTTTGATGTATGCAATGGTTTGCACTAGACCAGATATAGCCCAAGCAATGGGAGTTCTGAGCACTTTTATGTCTAGTCTTGGTAAAGAGAATTAGACTTTTGTTAAGTGGGTGTTTAGATATATATGAGGTAATTTTGATTATTTTTTGGTTTATCATGGTACTGATGGTGTTTCTAAGTCATTAGACATATTGGGATTTGTTGACGCAATTTGGGCAGGTGACTTGGACTATCGAAGGTCCACTCGGTGGCTATGCATTTACTTTGTTTGAAGGAGAAGTGAGTTGAATGAGTAGGAAGCAGCCCATAGTTTATTTTTATACCACTGAAGTAGAGTATATGGCTACTACTTGTGCCTCTAAGGAGGCAATAAAGTTACAAATACTTGGTATTGCCATTGGTTTTGATTGCAGAGCTATGGGGATCAGATGTGTTAGTCACAATGCTATATGTTTTGCCAAAAATCCTATGTATCTTGCTCAAAATAAGAAAGTTGATGGTAAATATAACTTTATGTGATAAATAGTTGATAATGGTAAGGTCTTGATAGAAAAAATTGACACTTTGAATAATATTGTAGTTTCTCTTATGAAGCCAGTGACCATAAAAAAGTTCTCGTGTAGGAAAGCCATTGGCCTTGATCATTGTAATTGATTTTATTTATGTATATCTTGTATGTATTTGAAATGTATAATGTCAAGTGGGAGAATATTAGGATAAGGTGGCACTAACCTTGCAATCCTAAGCCATTCAGATGTCTCCATGTTCTTAAGAAGGTGTTCCATAGGACATGTACTTTATGTCTATTTGTAATTGTATTTTCAAGAGGTGAAAATGAAAAGGTGATAAATATAAATTAAAATGGATAAAATATACTCCTTCTCATTTCCATATAAGATATGGAGGTTCATGCATAAGGAGATCAAGTTTGGGAGGAGAAAAGGTGTCCATTTGGGGTTCTCAAGAATCACCGCAAGCTTCAGAGCACTTTGAATGTGTAAAGACTAAGTGGATTTGGGTTTGTAACCCATGAGGAGTCACTTGAAAACTCAGTAATTATTTTATTATGTCTATTGTCTTTTCATTCTCCAAGGCATGGGTTTTTGCAAGTGGTTTTGGCCCCTTGTTTTGGGAAAACAGGAGTGGTTTTTCCTCTCCCATTTGTCTATAAATTGGAGCCAAGGCACAATTGTTTAAAAATAAATTGGTCATTATTTTCAAGTAGTTATAGGATAATTTTGAGAAGTGTAGTGAATTTTATTATTGTGGTGTTCTCTCTTTTGAAGAATAATATACTTGGTTTGTTCTCTGGTGGAGTTTTTTTCCTGAAAGGGTTTCTCCATGTAAATTTGATCTCTTTTGGTATTGTTGTTTTTTATATTTATTTTGAATGGTGCAATCACATATTCATTTCATATCTAATTTCAGATTTGGTAATCTTCTCATATTTATAATAATGTGAGAAAGTTAATATTACAAGCTTTCTTCACCTTGTTTCTCAATAAAATTCCATTAGGTATGTGTTTGGTAGACTTGAGAGTTTTATTGATTGAATTCCAGAGGAGGTATCCTATATGAATTTTTCTTTTTATTTATGCTCATATTCTAGTAGCATGAATTTATAAGCCATGCAATTTGAAACAAATCTATAATATAGACAAAATACAACCAAACTACTAATAAGAATTTAAATAAAATTTAGGGGCTAATTTCAATTAAAAATAATATTTTATAGATATGTTTAAGTTACAAACTATAGAATCATAAATTGTACTCACTTAAAATTCCATCATCACCTATACCTCACCTTGGTGCTTCGGCTTTTGAGGCCTAATAGCAATATTTATTTTTCTCACACGACCTATAATCTTGTTTTGTCACCACCTTCTCTGCCTTCCCTCCAAGCCTAAGTCCCGATTGATAGGATTAGGGCATTGGGCGCCTTGGTCCTCTCAATTAGGGTCCATTTTTGGCCCTCACAATGGTCATCTCAAATAAGTGGGAAATTTGATCTCGTGTTGGCCTCCTTCAAAAACTTGATTTTTTTTCGGGCAGTTAAGTATAAAAGGAGATCTACACCTCTCATTTGAAAAGTAACTAATCAATCTTCAAAGGAATCTCAATCAAGATCTCAATTACACTTAAAAAAATTAAAGTAAGCAAGCAATTAGTCATTCATCAAGCATTGGAGTAAAGATGAAGTCAAGTTCAAGTATTGAATATGACATCCCTGGTCTTTACAAAGACATTCTACATAAAACCCTAAAACCTTTATGTGAAGGTCAAACAAAACTTCATCAAGGTATACATTGTTGTTTCAAGCATTTCATTTTAGATCTAGTCTTTCCCTCAAAAGGAAAGTATTTTCCTAAAGTTTTCATTACATTTATCATTTCAATTCCATTGTTATTTCCAAAATTGGGGTTTGACCTAAGGCTAACCCCTATTCCCAACCTATTTCCTATCTTTTTGTATGTGGGGAATAGGTGCAGGAACTATACTTGGGAATTCTGACAGAGTCAATATTGACGAATAGGTTTAGCTTTCGATGATGGAAAATTCAAAGGAATAGGGTAGATCTATGCTACCTGGTCCTAAAAAAGTAGGTTGAATGTTTGGGAATAGGTTCTAAACATCTTCTTTTGCCCAGATCTTAGTTCGTGGCTATATGTCATATCGGTAGTAGTATGTTTCCGATAACTTACTTCAATTATTCATTGTTTTTTCCTAATTTACAATTATCAATCAATTTCAACTTAGGGAAGAGGAAAAACCTTATGCAAGTGAATCTAATTATATTTTCATCCCTTTCCTTATTTGGATCGAGGCTAGATCTATTAGATTCACCCCTCTTTCCACCTTATTTTGGTTAATAATACTAAATTATTGAAAATATTTTTATGGTTATAACACTAAATTATGTCATGCACACTAACTAATTTTGTACTCCTTTTCAACTAGGGTAAGATGTTGTAAGGGACACTACCCAAAAAAACAATTTCACATTAACAAGGAAATGAAATGAAACATCATTAATGTATGAATAAATATTACATTATCATATGAAGTAATGTCAAATCATGATATAGTGTACGATAACATTGTGTACAAATAGAGGTGACTTAAGTCCTCTAGTCCATATTGTCATGACAATATAATAGGAATATAAATCAATGTAGTTTCTAGCCACCACTAGTTCCCATTGGTCATCCAAATCCATGAGACGAGAGCATGGTTTAGGCACTTTTTCACCCAACCACAAAGTTTATGCTTCCCTAAAATTCTTTTTACTTAAAGAATACCCGATCCTACATAAAATGCCTAGCAACTTGGAAATGGTAGGTCGGATGGAATTCAATGCAACTTGATATATCTACATATATTTTTAACATGAATATGCAATAGCCTAATATCATGATATGACAAAGAATATATAATATACTAGGCAAACATTCATCTATTTCAATGGAAAGAAAATGTACTCTTTGTTAGCCCATATTTAGCACCTGTCCCAAAAGGTAAACCAAAAACACACATAGAAAAGTAAAATACTTTCCTTAACAAAGACAATGTCATTCCCAACAAATTACATGTTTAATAGGTCATTTTGTGAGTTTTATTTTTTTGTGCTAACTCCCTCATAGAATTTGTTTCCAAGAGTCTCCATTACAAAATCACTTAGAGCTTCCACTTGTTGTCATTGATGAAGATATATTCAACAATATTGAGTCTAAAGTAGCATGGATAGTAATGATGCACAAGGGTTTCACATATACCCTAAAAAGTCTTTCATGAATGTCTTGGTTCAAAGGGAAACTAATTCTAGAAATGTGTAAGCTACTGGCAAAAAAGGGTTTGCAAGTTTACTCTAGAGAGACAATTAGGCATCTTAGCTATGCCAATGCCATCCTTGTTATAGTTTTTTAAGAGAAAGTGATAAAAGGGGAGAAATATTTTTAAAATAGTTTAATTATTGACTTCAATTATCTTTGGCCTAACAAATTTTCCATGTACAGTCAACTTTTAAAATATTGGTGATCTCACATAGAAGATGATCTAGAAATCTATGCCTATGCATATATAGTATTATATTTTTTGAATCCATCAAGGACTAGGAAACTTTTATTTTAGATTGATTATAGATGTGGGATCAATATTTTCTTTCTTGATCCCCAATATATAAAATTTACTCCTAACTATTCTTTTAAATTCATGTTAGTTTGGGTTTGTTTTTTCAATATCCCTCTTTAGTTTTGGATCTTGTGATTTGGATCAATTGGAATTATATTGAGGAGTTTTTGTTAACAAACACAACCACTTTTACCTAAATATCCACACTACATATGCTCATATCTTTTTAGAGACAAACATTTTAGAATACTTTCTAGATGATATGATCTTGAAAGTGGTGGATTGTTCATGGAAGTAGTGCAATCCTAGTTAGCTAGGTGTATGGATCCTACTATCAACTATAAAAAAGGGGAGATAAGGTTTGGAGATAGGATTAAAAATAGGTACATGATGAGTGAATGGTAAAACTTAATTGATTAAAACTAGAGGAATAAGAGCTATAATTTATTTTAAGAAACCCCCATGCGACCTATTGTATACCCAAATTTGGGGGATATTAAGAAACATCTAAAAAATTGTCTTTTTAAAGATTCATTTTAGAAAGTGCTTATATCCCCAACATTCATTGATGTAGAGATAAATCTATTGGGTATTGAGCCTTGGCCAAATTGTTTTATAGCTTCCAATGGGGTATAGGAAAACCCATGTTGCACCTCTGGAGATCCCAAACAACCTAGGAGCACCCTACTATAACTATTATAGAGGGGTGGGGTTCTTAGAGTTCCCTCCCACTTGGTAATTATAGTTAGAAAAGGCCCAATCCAATTCATGCATTGTAGACCTTTGCTAGATATTATGGACCTATTGTCTAGTTGGGAATCATCATGGGCTATAAGGTTATTCCTTTTCATTGTCATTGCTATGAAATGTGAGATATTTATATCGACTTCCATAGACTCAAATGCATAATTGAAAGTCAAGCTACTTGGTGGAAAGAAGCTCTTCACCAATATTTTATAGTTCTAGGTTCTTTGCTAGATTTTCACAATTATTTAGAGCTTTTGTAGGGACCCAAAGATTCTATCAAACCTCCTCTGTCTTCTATGAGGTCAAAGAAAGTATCTCTCATTTACTGGAAGTATTCAGTTGATTCATTTGAATGTTATTCTCTATCCACAACATGATATCTTCTTAAATATGTACATTTTGGCAAGTGATTGTGCCTCCAACGTTTGTTGATGCAAAAATGAATCTCTTAGTTAATGAGTCTTGTCCCAAGTGTTTACACCTTTTCGTGGGGTACAAAAAAACCCACATTACACCTTCAGAGTCCCCAAGCAGCTTGTGAGAACCCTACTATAACTATTATAGAGGGGTGGGGGTCCTTATAGTCCACTATCACTTGGGAATCATAGTTGGAAGATTCCTAGTATAATTCATGGGTTGTAGACCTTGGCTAGATAATAAGGACCTACTACCTAGCTAGGAATCACCATGGTATGAGGGTCTTCCTTTTGAATTCAATAGATGCTATAAAATGTGATACAGTTCTTTAAATTTTGGTAGCCTCAAATGTAAAGTTGAAAGCCAAGCTACTTGGTGGAAAGAATCTCTTACCAAATATTTTATAGTTCTAGGTTCTTTGTTAGAATATCATATTTATTTTGAGCCTTTGTAGGGCCCTAAAAATGCTACTAAGACTCCTCTATCTTTTGGGAAATCAAAGGAGCTTCCTTTGGCTCATGGAGCTCTCTCCTTTACTAGAAGTATGGTTAATTATTTTGAAACTATTTCTCTATCTACAACCTAGTATCTTCTTAAAAATGCATTTTCACAAGTGTTTGTGTCTCTTGCCTTAATTGATGTAAAATTGAATATATTGGTTATTGATCCTTAGCTCATGTGTTTTATACCTTCCAATGGGGTAGATAATGTAATACCCTAGAAATGGTCACCTAAACCATAGGCCTCTAATCTTGACTACATCACCAAGGTCCTAACCAAAAGCAAATTAATACAATCTTGAGCACATAATCAAGGAATTCTCTAATCATCAATGCCACATGACAAATAAATCACTCAATATTAGTTAAATAATCATTTAACTAATTAATCATTCCAAGTAAATCATTTTAATCAATTATCCTATTTATTCAATTAAATATCCTAGCATATTTAATTAATAAATCAATTTGCCATTAAATCATAAAAAAAAATTAATTTGAAAAAGAATTTAAAATTGAGAAAAGAAATAAAAATGGAATTAAATTGAAAAAATCTTAGAAAAATAATTAAATCAATTAAATATCAAAATATAAAATATGAAATAAATCATTTTTTCTGATTTTATCTTAAAATTTAGCTCAACTTCCTTTAAAGCTGAGAAAAGCAGCCAATCACATCAATTCACCTGGATTGTGCTTCCTCTTGGAGAATCTCTACCGCTCATCGTTGATCGATCTTGACTGTTGGTTTCTCTCTAGATTTTCTATAAATTGAGGCTCTCATCTCTCATTCAAAAAAAAAGAACCTTGAGATTATTGTTATTATGTTGTTTTTGCTCTAGGCTTATTGAGATTTGTGCATTGAGATATTGCATATTTGTTAAATCATCTAGCTTAATGTTCATTCATATTGCTTAAAATCATGTTAGATTAATCATGCATATCTAGCTTAATCTTGCATCCATTTAGCTTAATTTCATACTCATATAGATTAAATCCTTCGTTTAGGTGTTGTCTAGTCACCAGTGTTGCATATGGACACCTGCATCACATCTGCATCACATCTGACTCTCAGTCACGTCAGTTGTAAATGCATGTTCAAACCAGGAGCTCCTCTAAGAATAAGAACAAGAAAAAGGAAGAGACACTAACATTGCAAACCAGTCCTTTTTACCATGAGCAACCAATTCTTGATGAATCTTTTGAACACCAATACTCAGACAAACCTTTGTCTTCAAACAAACCTTTTTTGGATCAAACCTTATCTTCCAATGTGTCTGAAGGAAGACAAGAAAAGAGATTGATAAACATAAAGCTCGTGATGACCTTAGTGTCTAGGCTAATGATAGTTTATTCCTCTTCCCGCGATTCTAAAGTTTCTGAACCTGAAGAAGAAACAATAGCAAAATGTTAAAAAGACAAAAACTTCAGAAAGATGATGAAGATTATCATGGCCTGAGAAAAAGAAGAACACTTTCTAGAATTGGCCAAACAAGGAGCTAAACTCCAAGCTGATTATAATGTTGAAAGTCTTATCACTAAAGAAGACGATACTCCACTAGCATTGGTGACAAAACAACTATAAGAACTACAAGCTGAGGTTAAGGAAATGAAAGACAAAGACAAATCTCCTATGAAATATTCCTTGGATACGATTTGTCTGTTTCCATTTGACAAGAGTCTTTACATGCCTCCATTTCCTTCTAGAACATAAATTCCTAAGTTCGGTAAATATGATGGCAAGTGGGATCACCAGGACCATGTATGAGAATTTTGTGCCCTATGTATGGAGTTCATGCACGAACAAACTTATCTCATGCACCTCTTTCCAAGAAGTTTAGGAGGACAAGCTATGGAATGGTTTTCAAGCCTGCCTATAGGAATTCAATATTTTGAAGAACTGGTTGAATTTTTACAACAATAATCCTATAACATTCGCCATTCGGTCACAATGATTGAGCTTTGTAATACTAAACAGAAGATAGGAGAACCTTTTCTCACTTTCCTTCAGCACTGGAGAAAGGGGTTCTCTAGGTATTCATGACCCATTCCCGATTCTAAAAAATTAGACATCTTTGTTAGTAGTCTGATTACTGAGTTGAAATATAATATCCAAATGCAATTATACCCTTCATTCAAAAAAATGATAGATAGTGCTCTCAAGATGGAAGACGTGCTTGTAAGGAAAGGAGATATATCACTTTATAAAGAAACACATCAAGGCTCTAGTTCCAGAGAAAAGAACAAATACTAGAAGTACGATAAAGATAATAACATAAATATTGTCAATGACGGAGTGGTTGATAATGTCAAACCAAAATCAAAACTTGTAGTATTCACCCTGACTAGCGAAACACAAATCCTCAAAGTAGTTGAAAGCGTTACAAAAAACTCAACTAAGAAATTAAAAGAGTGGTTTAAAGAGAAACCTTGGGTTTCAAAACCTAAGCGTGATTTTACTCCTCTGGGTGAATCCTATGAGTTCGCTTTTAAACTCTATTGGCAAACGAACTGATCACATTTCCTGATAACTCTAAGCCATATGATCCTAAGGTCAAACCTAAATGGTGGAGGTAAAACAAGTACTGCGAATATCATTGAAACAAGTCATATAACAAATAACTACATGAAACTCAAAGACGAGATTCAAGACCTCATCGATGTTGGCAAAATTGTTGTTGGAAACCATATGACAAATGTTGATCACAAAGCCTTCAAAGATCCTTTACTTGCTTATGAGCAGGGTGATTCCTCAAAATCCAAGGGAGGTGCCAAATTCAATTACACCTATGCCAACAATGACAATGTGATCAACATGATTGAATCTTCCCCATCTGAATATTGCAAGTGATCATAGTTAAAGATAAGCAAAATTAAATGCAAATTGCAAATGTTGTAACTCGTGATCAAAAGAAGGTTACTCTCAAAGGAGCTACCTCTTCCTCTCTTGATCAAATATCATCAAATCCATAGACAACGTCAAACCTACTGACTGCTTCAAACAAACAGCCAGATACGATCATGGCTAAATCCAAATAGCTGGCTTCATCATCTTCTTTTGGTTATAGCATTGTTAAACAATTAAAGCGAACCATCGCTCAAATCTCCATTCTTGGAATACTTAAAATCTCTTATGCTCATAGAGAAATTCTATACAAAGCTTTTCTCACTGCTAACATGCCTAAAGACTTAGATGTGGGTCGGTTTCAATCAATGGTGGGTCACCTGACTTCACCTCACTACCTGCCTTTTTCTGAAGAAGGTGACAATTCACTGAACCATCCACATAACCACCCATTGCATATTGAAGCTATGATCCATAAGCACCGAGTCAAGCGTGTTTTTATAGATGGAGGCATTGGGTTGAATTTTTGTACCTACAATTTACTAATACAATTGGGATTTTCTAATAATGTCATTGATCTAATGAAGAAAATAACAATCAAAGCTTATGATGAAGAAGAAATAACATCTAAGGGTCTGGTACAATTGCCGATAAGGGTGGGACCTATAGAACAAGATGTTATTTGTCAGGTGCTTGATCTTCCTCTCTCCTACAACATCTTGTTAGGTAGACCGTGGATTCATGAGATGCAAGAAATGTCGTCTACTTATCATCAATGTTTGAAAGTTCCCTACAATGGGGTTGAAGTCAGTGTTCCTGCAGATACAACCTACACCTATAATGCTTTAAAGCAAGGTGTTGATACCCTTGTTCCTCATAATAGAGCAGCCTTTGTAGCTGAAATTTCAAAAACTTTGATGAAAGACTTAGAATAGAAATTGAAAATCACAGGTACTGGTATGGATGGATATAAGACCGAACCTGTACTCTCATTGATGTCTCTTCCAGCATCACCAAGACAGTTTGAAAAACTGTTAGAGGCTATGAAGCTACAAGCTTCAAATACAAATGTCATCTATGATGGTATTTTTGTATAGTCCTATACTTCCCTTGCAGATGAAATAGAAGAGGCGACAGTTCTCAAATGGCATTTCAAAGAAGAGAGTGAAATAGAGAAGGGCAACATAGTGCTATTTATCCTGTCCAATACGGTCTAGGATATAAGATGATTCAACGTATGAGATATTTAGGTATCAGTCCTTTGGGAAAGCACCAAGAAGGAATCACTGAACCTATCAAGTTATAAACTAAGTCTACAAATGATAAAACTGGACTCGACTACCATCTAGAAGAGTCATCAAATAAGAAACATAATTCTCATCAAGAGACTAAGTGGAGGAAAAAGATACTACCTCCAGCATCACAAGAAGTAAATACTCAGCAAATTTAGGACGAGTGTGAGAAAGAATAAGAAGAACTGGCAATCAAGAGAGAAGAAGTAGCTTGTAATCAAGTTCCAACTATATCAACAATAACATTACAAGAAGTAAATGTTCCAGAAGACATGCAAGAAGAGGTAGAAGGAATTAAAAACCTTTTTGCACCACTAAATATTTTGTCACATATACGGGAATAAAGCAAGTAGAGGATTCAGAAATAGACTCTAATGAGTATGAATGGGGTTTAGAGCCTCTCTTAGATACATTTATTGAAGAGCCTAATGATATCATAGATGAAGCACAAGAGATAATATGCTTGAAGGTGCAAAAGGAAATAGAGGAAATTGGACTGAAAAGACAAAAGGATTATGAACAACAACTGAAAGAAGGAAAAGCACAAGAAATTTCTTTACCTACTATATCTCCCTTTAATGAGATAGAGCAAATCAGATATGGGACTATGACTGAAGAACTGGAGGCTACAAAAGCAAGGCCGGTCATTAGTCCAGAGGAAGCTAAATGGGAAAGACAATAGAGCCTAACAGAGTCATCAAGGTTATGTCAACTACAAGTGATCATTGAACCAAATCATGAAGGAACTTGCAACATCAAAGATGTAGATATTGATACTATACATTCTTTCACCAAGCCACTTGAAGAGGATTCAAAGGCTTCATCTTCTAACGCTGATCGCTCTGAAATAAGATCTATTTATGACATTTCATATTTGACACCAAACTATGACTACTTCGTAATGAATGTCGAAACTCTATTTGATGAACATGTTACTATTGAACCACAATATGTAGTCCAGTTTGAAGTAGAGGACAATGCTAATGGTAGGTCTGTTGAGTTAGGTCCCCTAAATACTAACATAAACTTTGATAATTGTGTTCTAACTCTTCCTGGTCTCGAGATGCTTATGCAAGGTAGTCTTCTAGAACTCAACTTGTCAGTCTGAGGTTGTGATGAAAATACCGTGAATTCCCTTGAACCTATTAAATCTTTATCCCTGGTACATCCTAAGCTTATTGACTGTACTCTCCAAGATCAACCTTTGAATATACCTACCTTTACCAATGACTATACATTAGCCTATTATCTTAATGCAACTAAACAAATGGGCTCTTCCACTAGTGAACAAAGTGAGAACATGACTGTGGCGGTGTCAGAATAAAAAATAGTAAAAATAAAGGACGTACCTAACGGTGAAAACCTCTCTGAGGCACCTGAAGGTGAGATACTTGATATTTTGTCTGATCACTTTCAAGAGTGATCATTGGTGCTGATTGAACCTACACAACCAGTACACATTGGAAAAGAAGAAGCTCAACATACCATACATGTAGCTCAATCCTTATTAGCAAAAGAACTGAAATAATTTGTTGATTTCTTCATGAAAAAGAAGATAAATTTTGCATGGACATATGATGATATGTCGGGTCTGGATCCTGACCTCATAATGAATCATCTTTCTATCGCTCCCGGAGTTAAACCTATTAAGAAAAAACTCTGAAAAATCCATCCTCATGTTGCATTACTTGTTAAGGCTGAGTTAGAAAAATTACTAAAATCTGGATTCATTAGAGAAATTTATTATGCCGAGTGGATATCTAATATTGTACTTGTTTTCAAACTTTACAAATCAATACGTGTTTGCACAGATTTCAGAGATTTAAACAAAGCTTGTCCAAAAGATAATTTTCCATTGCCCAACATAGACATGATAGTGGACATGATTGCTGATTATGAAATATACTCTCTGATGGATGGTTTTTTCGGATACAATCAGATCAAAATTGCACCTAAGGATCAAGAGAAAACAACGTTCAAAGGAATATCTTTCTAATCCACCTGTCCTAATGCCACTGATTAAAAAAAAACCCTTGATACTCTACATATCAGCTACTGATACATCACTGGGGGCACTTTTAGCTCAACAAGATGAGAATAAAAAAAGAAAGCGCTATATATTATATGAACCAGACATTGGTGTCCTATGAGATGAACTATACTATTATTGAGAAAGCTTGTCTGGCATTGGTCTTCGCATCACAAAAGTTAAGACATTACATGCTTTCACATTCTATCGAACTAGTGGCTAAGATAGATCCACTTAAATATCTTCTCAACAAAGCAATCCTTACATGGAGATTGGTTAAGTAGGTTATGATTCTTACAAAATTTGACATTGAATATATATAACGCAAAGCTATCAAAGGACAAGTAATTGCATATTAACTTGTCGATGCTCCACTTGAAGACAATCAACCTTTACACATAGAGTTTCCAGATGAATCCATCACGCACCTTACTCAACGATCCTGGAAAATGTTCTTTGATGGGTCTTTTACTAAACAAGGTTCTAGTGCTGGAACTATTTTGACCACTCCTCAAAGATATTCAATCCCAAAGGCTTACAAGATCCTCTTTCCTTGCACAAACAACATTGCAGAACACTAAGCTTTAGTAAATGGAATCAAACTAGCTATTGAATGGAAGGTTGTTGAGTTACACATCTATGGTGACTCTCAGCTAATAATCAACCAAATCAACGATATATATTAAAATCAGGATGAAAATATGGTTCCCTATAAAAGAATGGTTGATGACTTTAAGAAATACTTTACTTTTGTATCATTTCAACAGATTCCCAGATCAATAAATAGAGCAACAAATGCTATGGCTACATTGGCATCTATACCACAACCACAAGAATTTGAGTATCTCTATGGATTCCTGGTGGAAGAGATTCATTATCATGCTTATGATTCCCATGGGTCCTAGATGGTTTGTTCTATTAATGGAACATGACTCATCTCGCTATAGTCATATCTACTCTTACTTGCGTGACCAAATTATTTCTGATAACCTTACCCGTAATGAAAAAAAAACCTAATCCGAAACACTTCATGGTATGTCATCATAGCTAACAATTTGTATAGGCGAGGTTTGGATAGTACTTTGCTTAGGTGTCTAGAACTTGAAGAGTCCCAACATGCATTATTTGAAGTCCATGAAGTTTTTTTGTGGATCTCACTCAAACGGTCTAACTTTAGCTTGAAAACTGTTAAGGGCTGGCTACTATTGGCTAGATATGGAAAAATATGCTATAAATTTGCTAAAACTTGTGAGAAATGTCAGCTACATGGGCATCTCATACATGATCCAACCAAAGAGTTAATACCTTTTATCACACATTGGCTTTTTCAGCAATGGGCGTTTGATCTCATCGACCAAATCTATCCTGCATCCTCTAATGGACACAAGTTTATCTTGACTGCTACTGAATACTTCACCAAGTGGGTTGAAGTGGTTCCGCTAATCAAAGCAACTGGCAAACAGGTAGCTATGTTTATCCTTAACTATATCATCTGCATGTATGGCATACCTTCTTCGATTGTAACTGACAATGGGGAATAGTTCAAAAACAAAGATCTAGATGAGCTCTGTGAAAAGTTCAAAATCAAATAGCATTGGTCTTCTATATATTACCCTCAAGGTAACAGCCAGGCTGAAGCATCTAATAAAAATATACTACTATCTTACACAGAATGGCTAACAAATCTGGAAAGGATTAGCATTTGTAGCTCAATCCAACACTGTGGGCTTATCGAACAAGCATCTAAACACGTACAAGAGCTACACCTTTTTCTTTGGTATATGGGGTTGAAGCAGTCTTGCCTATAGAAGTGGAAATCCCTTCTTTAAGATTTTCTCTGTAAGGTGTTGTCACTGATGAAGATCACATAATATCTAGATTGCAAGAACTCGAATTTCTAGATGAATGTCGACAAGTGGCATTTGATCATCTACGAGCTTATTAGAAGAGAATGTCTAGAGGTTATAACAAGAAAGTTCGACACAAAGAATTTCAGGTTGGTGACCTTGTTTTAAGAGAGAACCCTAAAAAATCAACAATTTCGAGAACAAAAGGGGAAGTTTGAACCCAACTGGCTGGGTCCCTACATCATTACTGCAGCCTTTGGCTCTGTTGCTTATCAACTCTCAACATCAGAAGGAGAATATCTCTATGACCGATCAACACCATCCACTTGAAGAAATTCTACACCTAGCATTCTTTGCTCCAACAATCTATACATCGAAAAAGTCCTGAAGAAATTCTAAAAAAAAGAAAAAAGTTCTAAAGAAAAGAACAAAAAAATCAAAACATAAATGAAAAATGCCTTGGTGAAATTCTGGTAAACATGCACCTTGGTAGTAAAATAAAATAAAAGAACGAATATTTACCAAGCAGGTGAAAACCTAGTAAACAGGCGCCTCTTGTACTCAAGCGCTCCATCTATCAACGCAAATTTGGCATTTCCTGCTTTTTTGTATCTTTGCTTTAGCTTGTATATATCATTCAGTCGCTTTCATGACACCTTGGTTCTTATTGGAACCCTCATGGCTTGAAACCGATCAACGTCCTAGTCTTAAGGAAATCAACTGGTCAATTTACATGTCCTAAGTAGTTCAACCAGGCCATCTTTCTGTTGGTAGTACTAGGTCATCCAATCTGAGTCAGTCACCTGTCTCCTATCCACTACTGAGTTTTACCACTGAATCAACACATAAAGTAAGAACATTGAAAATTATCACTGAAAAACTATTTGAGATCTGATTGAAATTTTCTTTGAATGTTGTCTTTTAACTTGGTTTTTTATTATTATTCCTTCTGAGTAACTCAAGGAAGTTTATCTTGACTAAGAGGAGCAAGGTCTGGGGGCATAATACTTTTCTTTGTTTTCTGCTTGTAGGAATAATTCTGATGATCTGAAAACATCTCATAAGCTAGGTGTCTGTGATAAGTGCCTTCACATCAAGGTGAAATCGCCACACATACCTCGACTCCATTTATTTGTATGCTATAGGGAGGTTGGAATCATTTCCTTGTCTATTTCGAGTAAATTTCTTTATTATGCAATCTGGATACATGTTTAATCTGTCCTAGGATACGAATGATACAAGGGTCATTGTGAACATGATACTCAATATTGCATATAACAAGGAAGGAACTTTGCTTTGTCTGGTGTGTTTGCACACATGTAACATTCAGGTCATCCTAGCTCTTTATGCCTTGATGCTTATGTTGGCTTGCTATATTAAAAATGATGTGACATTCAGGTCATCCTAGCTCTTCGTGCCTTGATGCTTATGTTTATTTCTGACATTGTAAAACGCTCAGTGATGATAAAAAGCAAATTAAAATCCAATGACTCGGTCCTAGTTTGCATACGCATTCATTTGCATTCATGCTAGTGCATGAAAAACAAAAAACAAAATAATTTACATCCTTAGATCATCGGTTATCATTTATTGCATATGAAAAAGAAACAAAAACATTCATATTCATATGCATTACATACATACATACTGAAAAGAAATGCATTCATATAGAACAAAATCATATAGAAAGACATCTCACAAAACATCTCATGTAACTCGACATAAGAACAATAAGATCAAATCATAGACTCATATATATCTCATAAAAAATATCAATGTCAAAGGGTACAAATCACACATTGAACCCCTTATTTATCCCAAACCTTAATTTTCAAACTTGCTCCGATGGACATAAAATTTGTAATCTAAACTAAATCGATTGTCCTGGGTCCATTTTCAAAATCAAAATCAAAATCTAACGTCCATTTTCTAGTCGAAATTTCACAATGTTGACCCCTTAGTACTTTCCTCCTCAAGTCAATTTTCGAATCATTTTGCGCTCAATTTAACTCTAATCTCAAATTCATTTTTACATCAATCTTTGTGCTCAAATTATCATCAATAAAACTTTTTTTTTTTACAAACTTACCTATAATCACTGCTCTCTCGCTAACTTTTGATTTTTCTCCCAAGGGGGCATATTCATTACATCTTTTCGTTATCAGTGATTATCATTATCAAAAAGTCAAGATTTTTCTTTCAAATCTTCATCTAAGTCGAGCAGTAAATCTTTTTAATCAAATATTTATCAAACAAAACCTTATTGTTCTTCAAAATAGAATCAATCTCTAGGGGCATATCAGTTTCATTGCACCAAATCAAGCTGATATTGTCTTTATCTGAATCAGTCTCTTAATAGGTGTTCAGTTTCATCACATCAAATCAAGCTGGACATTTTCTCTAATCCATTCTTGTTCATTCAAGTTTGGAATCGGTTTCATCTCTTCGCTCCATCTAGTTCAATCAAGTTCTAGATCGATACTCGTTTCTTGATCAATCAAGTTCAAGATTGGTATCTCGCTCTTTGTCAGTCCTAGTTCAATCAAGTTCGGGATCGGTGTCACTTTAATGAACCTGTTCGACTTCATTGCTTCAAATCAAGTTGAACATCTCGCTCTTCATTGGTTTGTGATCCATCAAGTTCAATTGATAATCTGTTTGACATTAAATTTTCTTTGAATCAATGCATTGCTCGCACATCAATTCAAAAAGGGGCAAATGTAATACCCTGAAAATGGTCATCTAAACCATAGGCCCCTAATCTCGACTACATCACCAAGGTCCTAACCAAAGAAAAATTAAATCAATCTTGAGCACATATTCAATTAATTCTCTAATCATTAATGTCACATGGTAAATAAATCACTCAATATTAATTAAATAATCATTTAATTAATTAATCATTCCAAGTAAATTATTTTAATCAATTATCCTATTTATTCAATTAAATATCCTAGCATATTTAATTAATAAATCAATTTGCCATTAACTCATCAAAAAAGAATTAATTTAAAATTAAGAAAAGAAATCAAAATGGAATTAAATTGAAAAAGTCTCGGAAAAGAAATTAAATGAAGTAAATCAATTAAATATCAAAATTGAATATCAAAATATAAAATATGAAATAAATCAATTTTTATGATTTTATCTTACAATTTAGTTTAACTTCCTTTAAAGCTAATAAAAGTAGCCAATCGCATCAATTCACCTGGATTGTCCTTCCTCTTGGAGAATCTCTTCCGCTCATCGTTGATTGATCTTGACTGTTGGTCTCTCTTTGGATTTTCTACAAATTCAGGCTCTCATCTCTCATTAAAAAAAAAAAGAACCTAGAGATTATTGTTATTATGTTGTTTTTGCTCTAGGCTTATTGAGATTTGTGCATTGAGATATTACATATTAGTTATTGCATATTTGTTAAATCATCTAGCTTAATGTTCATTCATATTGCTTAAAATAATGTTAGATTAATCATGCATATCTAGCTTAATCTTTGATCCATTTAGCTCAATTTTGTGAGAGTTGAGAAATACAACACTATAGGAGCCCAAATGATCTCTGCAAGCTGAATAACCTGTTACAAGGAGAAGCAAGGAAGCAAATAATAAAAAAACCAATACACAGAAAATATGCTCAAAAAGATGAGAGCTTAGTATTCACAAAATGTGTAGTGTGATAATCCTTAATCTTACAATACAAAGAAAAGAGATAACCTCTAATAGGTCAAGAAACCATAAAAAGGAAAACCTAGGCTTGCACATAATAATTAATAAAAAAATTAATTATTATGCACCCCCCCTTAAGATAGACTTAGGGAGAAGCTAAAACCTAGAACAACTATTGAAAGCAAGAAAGATGGGTCCCGACAATAAGGCCTGATCAAGTACCCAAATACAACCAATCTCTATGAACTGAAGAAATAGAGAAAACCACATGAGAAAAAAACTCTACTCCAAACAGAGATGGAAAAGCAAGAAGGACTGAAAAAAGCCTCCAAACAAGAATGTTCCAAAAAGATAGGAACAAGAGAAGATCAAAAGAATCATTGAAGCATGAAGAACCTGCAAACACTGTCGAAGAATAACTGCTGATCTGAAGAATCTCCACTGCAATAGAACATGGCCAGGTAGAGAAGACTGTAATCTGTATGAGTGCCCTCAAATGACCCTACTCGAATAAGAAGGCAAACAAAGGCAAACAACTAAACTCGAAGATACAGATGGCATGAGAAAACAAAGCTTGAAGAGTTGATCAATCAAACCAAGTAAGCATTAGAACCAATAGGAAAAAACTCCCCATAATGCTGAAAAGGAAGAGGGACATGTACATTGAAAAGAATGGCCAACAAGAACTGCACGACGAAGAACCGAGAACATCGAAGGCGCAGAGAAAGTACATAGTGTCATGGAAGGAACACTCACTTGACACACAGGCGAATGTCGTGGAAGGAACACTCACTGGACAAAGGTAGATGGCAAACAGAAGGCAAACATCAACCCCCTCATGGCACTTTATAAGTAGTGCATGTACAATAACACACAAGATGTGCAAGGTCCCAAGGAAACAATGCATGATGGCACTATATCTCAGTGCATTTGCATAAATGAAATGCAACAATGATAAGAAGACTGGAAACAAAAAGAAGAGCCAAAACTAAGACATCCTACTCAGAGAAGAGATCCCAGGACCTGAAACAACCAAGATATCTACCAGAGTGCTGAAAAGCAAAAAACTGAATAAAATATTCCTAGAGCATAATCTGGAAAGAAAACCTATATGACTGGAAAGTGCACAGGACAATATTTCCAATGATATATTTTTTTTGAAAAATGGAGTTGGGATGCTCATTCTATGGCTCCCGGAGGGCAAAAAAGAGACCCCACTTTGACTGGAAAAAAAAACATAGTCAAACAACAAAATTGGAAAAAAAATCCAACACCACAAGGTTTGACTCGAAACCATCTTTCTGACGCCTATTAGCTTTCGAAAAAATGACTCTGTTTGCCCAAGTTATGGCAAAAAAACCAACCCCCCCTACAAGAGACAAGAGGGAGGTGCAACGGGGGCAGGGTCAGGCGGAGGTGGCCCATGGGCGGCGCTTCGGTGGCGAGCAGGTGGCGAGCAGGTGGCTGGGAAGTGCTATTGTGGTTTCCAGCGGAGGATTCATGGCGGCAACCAGAAAGCGTAGGGGGTGGTCGACGAAAAGGGCAGCAACGACAGGGTTGCTGTGGCAACTGATGGCAGGGAGGTCGACGGGGTGCTAGGGCGGCCGACGGGTTGTTGTGGCGGCTGGCGGGGTGCTGCGACGGTGGGGGTCGGGAAGGCAGGACCGATGGGGGCCAAAAAGGCAGATGCCGACGGGGAGTGACACCAGACCTATAGTAGGCCAGGGGGCCCCACAATACCCTGCGTACCATGGGGATACCCCCCCCCAAAAAAAAAAAATAAAATAAAATAAAATAAATTGCTTTGTTTTTAAAAAACTTCGCCTTTTGATTTTTGTTGTGATTTTTTTATTTATTTTCAAAAAAAAATCATTTGCCCTGCATGCCGTAAAAAGGCTTTTCTCTTTTTTGATTTTTTCTCGAACTGCATGCCAAGGTCGTACGACCTGGTTCTCGAGGAAAAATACTCCTAGAGGCTCAGGAGCCAAGAAATGGTCAAGTTTTATATGACCATAGGGTTTTTTGGGCCTTCTGAGCATGTTGGTGAGGTCCGTTGAGGCCCAAAGTGCTAAAAAAAGGCATATCCCTAGGTGCATAAAAAAAATTCCTAAAACCCCAGATCTGTTTCCAAGCACAAAATCTCAAAACAAGAATAGATAGCTGCAGATCTGAATCTCTGATACCATGTGAAAGTTGAGAAATACAACACCATAGGAGCCCAAATGATCTCTACAAGCTGAATAACCTGTTACAAGGAGAAGCAAGGAAGCAAATAACAGAAAAACCAATACACATAAAATATGCTCAAAAATACGAGAGCTCGGTATTCATAAAATGTGTAATGTGATAATCCTTAATCTTGAAATACAAAGAAAATAGATAACCTCTAAGAGGTCAAGAAACCCTAAAAAGGAAAACCTAGGCTTGCACATAATAATTAATAAACGAATTAATTATTATGCACCTAAATTTAGCTTCTGTGTAAAAGAGATAAAGGGAACTTAAATAATTAAACAAACATTGTTTAATTAATCAATTAAAGACCCGAATACTCTAACAAATTTCATACTCATATAGATTAAATCCTTCGTCTAGTCACTGGTGTTGCATATGGAAATCTGAGAGCAAATATAAACTCACATCTACTACAAAGCAATAGGTCACTTTGTAATGGTTTATTGTTCATTGTTGATTATTGATTTACTAACCATGCATCTAATGACTTAATTCAAGTGTTGTGTATTCATATACAGATACATATACAAATCTGCTTTTCACACACACAGATAAACACCCATGTTGCACCTCTGGAGTCTCCAAACAAATTGGGAGCACCCTACTATAACTATTGTAGAGGGGTGGGGGTCCTTATAATTCCCTCCCACTCAGATATTATAGTTAGAAGAGGCCCAATTCAAATCATAGGTTTTAGACCTGGCTAGATAATAAGGCTCTACTATCTAGCTGGGATTAATTATTAACTACATGAGAATCTTCCTTTTCCTTTTTATAAATACTATGAAATGTGAGACATTTATACTAAACCTTGGATATAAATTTGAAATTTAGAGTACATGATGGCAATGAGCTCTTCCCCATAATTTTCTAGTTCTAATTTATTTTCTAGAATTTAATTATTCTTTCAAGCCTCCATATGGACCTAAAGATGCTATTGGGCCTCATTTATCTTTTGGGAAGTCAAAGGAGCTTCATTTGGTGTATAAATTATCTCATTTACTAGAAGTATGGTTGAATCTTTTGCAAATATTTCTTTATCTACAACTTGTATCTGGCTAAATATAAATTTTGGCAAGTGAATGCGTTTCTAACCTTGGTTGATGTAAAGTTGAATCTATTAGTCAACAAGCCTTGGGTTGGGCGTTTTATACCTTCTTGTGGGTTATAAAAAACCCACGTTGCATCTCCAAAGTCCTTGAACAACTTGGGAGGATTGTATTATAACTATTATAGAGGGGTGGGGGGTTCTTATAGTTTGTTCCCATTTAGGAATTATATTTAGAAGATGCCCAATCTAATTTGTGGGGGTTAATCCCATAATAAAGGGTTAGAAACATGGACATCACATTTTGAATTCAAATGGAGGTCATAAGCTAAAAACATCTTTGTTCAAAGGTATGTCATAAAGTACCTTTGTTTAAAGGTAATTTCTAACAATGGATAAAATGGACCTTTGCTGAAAGGTCCCTTTTTATTCCTTTCAAGGAAACTGTCAAAAAAGGAATAAAAAGGGACCTTCCAATGAAGGTCCCCTTTTTCCCATTTAGAAAATTACCTTCATTTGAAGGTCTTTGAACACCTTTGAATGAAGGTCATTGGATGTGCCTCCTTCCTATCCCTCTTCAATTTTTCTTAAAAAATTGACTTTCAAAGCTTGGGTTAGACCTGCAAAGGAATGAGTTGACAAACCAATTTGTAGGATCGCAACCCTTGAAACTAAACATAGGGTTTTCACCTAACATTGAGTTCTCTATTCTACACATGTGGAAAAATAGTAAATTAGTGTTTTTTTAAAAAATATCTATGCATTAGGTATTGATGTCCTTGTTTCAACAAAATCTTTTTTTTTGTTGAATTTCAATACGTGCAAAACAAGTTACACACGATGTCATACACCTATGTCTAAATCATAATTGGCTTGACTTCAAAACTTAATTAAAAAAATTATTCAACAAAATGTTGTGAACTCATTATGAACTCATTTTACTATAAGGCTTATATTTATTTTTGATGGGTTTTCGTTGGACTTTCAAATATTGTTAATGTTTTATTAATGACTCATTAATGTCACCTTCAGGGTGTTTTTAAATAGGGACACCACTCTTGTTTTACTACCTTCATTATAAAAAACAAAACGTTGTAAAAAAAATACAAGTGTTAAATATTGGTGTTACAAATCCAAATTAAAAATAAAAATAAAAATTATCCTTTGTAGAAAAACGATTATGTGCAATGTCATAAATACCACTCTTTAAAAATGTTGTTTGCTATTAAAAAAAGTAGATACTAAAAGTTACATAAAAAGATTACATCTATAATTTCCAATCAAAATCTCACAAACCACTAGTTCACATCTTCCAATTCATAACTGTAGACACCTAAAATTGTCAAGTCTAATTAAATAAATATCTTTATTTATTTAATTATTTTAGCCTAATTCTTCTATTAATTAAATAAATCTTTATTTATTTAATTAATTCATTTATCCTCTTCTAGCCTTATTTCTCATTTAAATAAATACATTTATTTATTTAAATTATCCTTTTTCTAAATTAAATAAATATTTTTATTTATTTAATTAATCCCACTTCTTCTATTAATTAAATAAATCTTTATTTATTCAATTAATTCACTAATCTTTTCTACCTATGACACATGTCATTCATCTCTTAATTCATACACTACCTACCCTCTTATTATTTTCTTATTTTCTTTACCTACCCTCTAATCATATCCGACCATTTATCTTGTACACCTCTTAATATTATCCCTCCATTTCTTATAGTGTCTTCTATATAAGGAGATTCTTCCTTCATTATTAATCCTAATCAAGCATCCTAGCATTCAAACTTTCATATGCAATCAAGCCTACTTGCAACCACATTTTTGCTCTTTGTTGAGCTCTTGTGCACACATAAAATCTAAGAGCAAATATATCAAGCAAGGTCAATGAAGATAGGAAGAATGGAGATCCAAACCCTATTGGACATGTGATGTAGAATCTTTGTGATTTCATTCGATTTGCATTGTCGTAGGTAATCTTCATATGTTATGGTGGATCTTTGTTGTTGTTAGGCTAGGGTTTTGTGGTTGAATTCATTTAGTCTTTTAATATTGTTGTTTCCACTTTCACCATAAACATTTTGGCATGCCTCGTGGGACATGGATTTTTGTTAGATCTATGTTTTTTGCAGATTTTTCTAACCCTATATTGTTGTTTTGTAAAACAATTTGGAGAATAACCTTGTGCAGCTAGGGTTTTGGACACAAAATCAAGATCTTGGAGAGATTTGATCCAATCTCACAAATGGTTTGGAATTTTTGTACCAAATGTTTTTGGCAGGTTGAAGACAATATCAAAAGCTCTCAATCCAAAATTCAGAATTTTTGGAGCCCATTTTCATTTTCTATGATTTTTTTCTGATTTTTCATAAAAAATTAATTTTGAGAGCAAATGAGCGAATGTTTCGGATTTTCTTACATTTTTGGAAATCTTTCATAATTATACACAGGATCTGTTCTTTGTGATTTTAGTTTTGATGCAAAATATTTCCTCAAAAATCGGATTTTAAAAATTAGGGTTTTTCATTATTTTGATCAGATCTCACAAACGGCTTTGAATTTTGGCATAAAATTGTTTTTGCAAGTCAAGAAAATTATCAGAGGTGCTCAGTAAAAAATTTAGATTTTCTGGATAAATTTGGCATTTAATATGAATTGTTTATGATTTTTCATAAAAAATTAATTTTGAGAGAAAATTAGCGAATTTTTCGGATTTTCTTACATTTTTGGAAATATCTCAGAATTATACACAGGATCCTATTCTTTGTGATTTTTAATTTGATGCAAAATTATTCCTAAAAATTTGGATCTTTAAAAATTAGGGTTTTGCATTATTTTGCTCATATCTCACAAACTGCATGGAAAATTTGCAGGAAAGTTTTTATGCGGATTTGAAAGGTCATCAACAGTGTCCAGTAAAAATTTCAGATTTTTTGGATCCATTTTACATTTAATAGAAATTTTTTATGATTTTTCATAAAAAATTAATTTTTTGAGCAAATTAGCAAATTTTTTGGATTTTTTTACGTTTCTGGAAATTTCTTGAAATTTTACAGGTGGTCTTTTTTTTTATGAATCGGATCTTTGAATTGGTAAAAAAAATGCATTGTTGAAAGCCCCTATTTCACAAAGTCTTTTGGATCTAAAATTTACCTAACTTGTGTGCTTGTAGGAAGGGGTGATCATTTGAAACAATCCAAACTACTAATAGATCTTTGTTGTAGGACCTTGGGAAGGGTTTTTGATCTTTATTGTGTGTCTTGTTTTCATAGACTAGCAAACACTTCAATTGGTGCACTAAAATTGAACTAGTGTCTATTGTGTCTTGAGCGATAGGCTATTTTTGTTTAATCTTTAGAGGTCTGTCTCCCTGTGTGTTCATTAGGACTAAAAGTGAGGAGAGAATGACCCAAGTGGTAGTGAGGAAAACCCACCTCTTCCGAACCACTATAAACAACTGTATCCATGGTGAAAACTATGGATAACGTGTGTTGATTAGTTCATACTGATGCTATGTCTCCCCATAAACGTGTTTGATCAAATTTATTTGATCATTTGTAGGGCTTAACCCCTACCGGCTGGGAGCCTTCTGTATTTACAGAGCTGAAAGTGCCGCATGTATGGCCACACGAGAGGATGCCCCTACTAGCACCTTTTTGTTTTAGAAGCCAAACTCCTTCTAGTTGTTGGGTTAGGAGGTCAGATCTCTGGAGCGACCCACACACATACGGTTCTTAGTAGAGATACAAAGTTCGCCACAGGGAGTTTTCATGGGGACTGATGCTTGGCTGCCCCGAGAAGTGAGTGTCGAGGGTGGAGCCAGTGGGGTCAAGCATCTAAGTATCTGCTCTAAATAGCGTAGCCTCGGGGGAAACCCCATGTGGGATCAACAACTATTGTCCTGGCCAGCCATAAGAATTGTGCTTGTCTTATTTTGAACAATCAAACATTCAAGACCAAACATCAAAACATTGTGTCTTTTATGTCTTCAAGTGTATGCAAAACAATTTACATCAAACAACACACTTTCTTTTGAGTCATGTTGAGTCTAAACACTTGCAAACATTGAGTCCTCATCAACATTGTGTCCTCTTGTCACAGAAAATAGTCAAACAAATTCAGATTTGGTCACAACAACAACTTCACAAATTGGAAAAATTTACAGTCAAACAAACAAGAGCAATCAGTTTTAGAATTCTTGAGCTTCCTAAGTTATTTCTCTAGATTTTCATCTAGCATTCAACTTGTCTTTGGGTCTCACAAAGTCCATCATTGCTTTACACCTTGCATTACATTCACATTTTTCTAAACTTGAGTCAAAAGGTCACTTGCTTGTCCTCATCATACTTTGTCAACACATTACATACAACAACATTTTGCTAAGTGGTCCCTCATCAAGGTCTATCACCTTTGGGTCTCATTTGGTCTTTCTTAGAGTTAAGGTCAACTTACCTCATCAAGAGAAACTATCATCTCTTTGGAAGTCACACCTACTTTACTACATACATACTTGGTCTTACACTTTGGACATTGTAAGTAAACCTCAGATTCATTTACATTCCATCCAACTCTTGGTCTTCCATATTCTTTCCATTTTCATCTAGTCTCACACATCTTGGTCAATACCTAGTTCATGGTTGAAACCCATTCCCAAAAATCTAGGAGAGAAGCTAAAGAGGCTCAAAGGTTCGCAAACATGAGTTCCTATGAGTATGACAATGATATCTTTTTCAATTCTGATCATACTACATTACCTGACATGGATGCTTATAGAAACATTCCAAACGTTGAGAACATGGATACTATAAATAACAATGATACACACAAAGACAATATGGACAACTTTTCCATACATTCAGCAGAAGTGGAAGACTCCATTATGGATCCCCATTTCAATCGATTGGTTGAGGAAATAATGAGGAGAGATAGACAATATTTCTTACAAGTGATGGCATAAAGTGGAGCCAAGATTCCTCATTATTTTGACATGTCTCAAATAATGGAAAATCGACCTTTGCAACAACCTCACCTCAACATGGATCAAAGGAGGCCTAATGGTGGAGGCAATAGAGGACCACATCTTGTGCCCAAATCACCATCATCTTTGTTTCAAAAACCAAAGGTCCCATACACACATGGTCAAGCATATGATACTCACCTTCACATACCATTATGGAAGTCTTATGCAGAAAAATATACTCAATCACATACCAATTCTAAGGATTAACCACCAAAGCAATTGGATATTCAAAGGCATGTTCAAAATTTGGACACAAGGAAACCCCATGTCAAATTTAGGGCAACACACTAGAACAAGATCATGACATTCCTGTGGAGTATGGTATGCATGGACAAAGTAGATATTCCATTCCTCACCATGACTCTATACCAAGTGGTCCATATACACAACATCACTATAGACCTCCTCCATATGAACATGTGTATGATCAATATCATCCATATATGCAACATGCTCCTCCTCCACCCAGTGGTTCAGGCATGGGGTATGGTCCAAGAAGTTGGTCTCCACCTAAGAATAATTTGGAATAGCAAATCAAGGACTTACAAAAGAAAATGGAGGACATAAATACACCAAAGAAAACTTACACAATGAGAGACATATGTCCCTATCCATTTGACAAAAAGCATTCCAATGCCTCCATTTCCTACACACTTTGTGACACCTAAGTTTGATAAGTACAGAGGAAAAGGGGATCCTAAGGCACATATAAGACAATTTTTCACAACTTGAATTGAGGTAGCAGCAGAAGAGACATATTTGATGAGATTATTCCCACAAAGCTTAGGAGATCAAGCAATGGAATGGTTCTCCCAACTTCCACCTGGAATTAAGTCATGGGATGACTTAGCAGAGGCATTTATCCAACATTTCTCATACAACATAGAGATAGACATATCAATCACTACCTTGTGCAACACCAAGCAAAAGGATGGAGAATCTTTTTCATCATTTTTACAAAGATGGAGAAATCTAGCCAGCAGATGCTCTTGTGAAATTCCACAAAAACAAATGGTAGAGATGTTCACCCAAAATGTTAACAAAGACATTGGTTATGACCTAAGAAAAGCTTGCTTTTCCACTTTCAAGGACGTCATTGAAAAAGGCTTAGCAACAGAGAAGGTCCTAATTGAGCAAGGAGTAATTAAGATATTCAAAGAAAACATAGAGGACTTGAAAGGAAAAGACAAGCCAAGATTTTGGAATAAAAACAAGAAAACAGTCAATGATGGTGTTGTTGATGCCAATACAGTACGACCCAAAATCGCTTTTTCTGGATCAAGCTCTACAAACAATCAAGTGAACTCTCAAACAACTTCAAAATCACGAAGGAAGTACACCTCATTGGGAGAACCACTAGAGTCAATTTTCAAAAAGCTAGTGGCAAACAAAATAATAACAATTCCAGATATGCCTCCATATGAGCCAAAGGTCAAACCAAATTGGTAGAATGCTGATGAATATTGTGAATATCACAAAAGCAAGGGACATAAAACAGGAAATTGTCATCGGCTAAAGAACATCATACAAGATCTTATTGATAGAGATGACATTGAGATTGAAGGACACTCATCCAATCAAGAACATGAAATGTTTAAAGAACCATTCCCAAAACATGGCAAGGGAAAAGCTAAAGCCACAGATGACCAAACCAACTATACCAGAGCATCCTATAACTATGATTCAACTATCAATCATATTTCGATGGATAATTATGTCTCTACCATTATCATCAAGGACAAAACTCTTGAGAATTCTACCCAAAGACCCAAAATTATCCTAAAAGGAATTGGATCTTCTTCCGAACCTACCTCTGAATGTAATGTTACATCTCGTCGAGGTAAATTCTCTTTGCAAGGTGCTCTAGCTAAAACCATCGCTTCCTCATCAACTAAACCTGAGTATGACCTTGTAGAACAGTTAGGGAAGACACCCATGCTTATCTCCATCCTTGAGCTCTTACGCATATCCCTTGCACATAAAGCCATTCTTGACAAAATCTTGAGAGACACTCCTATTCCTACTGATTTGAATGTGGACCAGTTTCAAGCCATGATGGTATACCTTTCCGTTCCACACTCCCTCACATTTATAGAAGCTAACGATGCCTCTGTGAGCCAACCACATAATGCACCTTTACACATTAAAGCCTTCCTACACAAACATCGAATAAAATGAGTCTTGATAGATAGAGGAGCTGGTCTAAAAATTTGTACATTGAGCACTATTAAACAATTGGGATATTCTAAAAAAGTTGTGAATTCTACAAACAAAATTACCATCAAGGCATATGATGATGAAGAATGTTCATCCAAAGGTACAATCACCTTGCCTCTCAAAGTTGGGCTAGTCACAAAGGATGTGGTTTGTCAAGTCCTTGATATAGAGCTCACATACAACATATTACTAGGACGTCTATGGATTCATGAGATGAGTGCAGTCCCATCTACATATCATCGATGTATCAAGTTCCCACACAATGGAGTTGAAGTGACTATCAAAGCTGACTCAAACCCATTTATATGTTGCAACAATATGCGACCTAGATCAGAAATAACAATACCAGTCAATCGAGAAGTTGTTCCATCTTCAACATATGTGGATCCAGAATCATTGAAAGCTTCTACAAAAACAAAAAAAGCTCAAAGAAAAATTCAAGATTAAAGACATGGGATGTGGTGAGTATATCTTTCATGTTGATCAACTCCCACTATCTCCTAAGGTATACAATCGAGAAGAACAACCTAGAAACAATTTGCAATGCCAAGGAATTGGGTGTGAACCACCTAGTGTTGTGGCTACTAAGTCTGAATGCAAATCTTTTCTAGTGGTGCAAGCAACTCTTGATGTCAATAGTCCTAAGAGTGGTTCCAGCAAATAATCTTTGGAGCATCACCAACCCTCTTGATAACTCACATAGCTTTACCATATCATCCACTCATTCCATTTCCACTCCACTTCCAGACTTGGATCAACAAGAATCACAAAAGCCCTCACTTATTGGGGATCAAAAATCAAGATTTGAAAAGAAAAATCTAAAAGTCAATAATAAAGAAAAGTCCTTTAGTCCAAATTAAAATCAAAAGCTACTGGACTCCACAAAAATCAAAGTCAAGGATAATAATCCTATGAAGCAAAAAGAGCAAGAGTTGATCTCCCCTAATATCAAAATAACTGGGGGCAAAAGTTATAAAATTTCAAGTCAAAAAGCATACTTGTTGATCCTAAGTCTCCATCATGCTATCCTACTTTCACTTCTTTTTGAAATCATAAGCCTTCATCACTCATCCAGATGTTCCACACATCCATTCCCTTCTGGCGATACATCATGGACCTTTAATGGAGCTTCCTCAAGGGAATTTGTTATCATGGATGCCCAAACTTCTTTAGGTGACACGCATACGGGCCTATGTAGTCCACACATTAGTAATTCTATCTCAGTTCCTTTATCAAGGAAGACAGACACTCAAGCTACACATCATTCAGTCAAGGAACATTGCAGTTACAATCATAAGGTTAAGCCTCACACATTTGAGGTAGGTGACTTAGTTCTCAAGGAAAATCTTAAAAATCAGCAAGACAGAGAGAAGAAGGGCAAGTTCAAACCAAACTGGCTTGGTCCTTACATCATCACAACAACCTATGGATCCAGTGCATATCAACTCTCAACACCAGATGGTGAACCTTTGGAGGATCCTATCAACAACATGCACCTTCACAGGTTTTACACATATCTCTTCAGACTATCCTAATTCAAAAATACAAAAAATAAAAAATACAAAAAAATCATAAAAATAAAAAATCGTTACTTGGTGAAAACCTGGCAAACAGGCACCTTGTGACACAAAAAAAATTTGAAAAATCAAAAAGAAAAAAAAAAGAAAAAAAAAAAAAGCATTTCGTCCAACAGTGAAAACCACTTCGGTGGCACCCTGGGCAAGTACCATGGTGAAAACTAGGTCACCGATGCCATGTGTAGAGACATTGCTCCTCCCTCCTTCAAGATTCCATTTCATCCTTCACTTTGCACACACTCATAGCCTATCCATTCATAACACAGTTACCCATTCCCATCATGGCTTGTTATTGATCTTCCTAAGATTGGTTAGCCATTCATAATAAACCTCCCTTTTCACCCCTTTTCCATCCATATTAAACCAGCTCCTATCTGTGGCTAAGGCAGATCCTACATCTAGTGATGGGTGTGGAACTGAGAGCATCACACTTTCCGAGGAGTACATTTTCTTCTAACTTTCTTCAGTCCATCCACACACAATCCATAATAAAGAAACACTTGCATCGCCAATCCGCAATAAAGTTTGTCTTCTCTGCAATAAAATATCAGTTTCATGGATTCGGTCAGTTTCAAATGAGACACAACAACAACAATGGGCTTCAACAAATCAAATCTTTCAACAAACTCAGACAACATTATGGTTCAGTGCTATTTATCCTTTTGTGAAAGTAAACATTGTGACCATAATCAAATATACTTATACAAGTGACAAAATACACTAAACTTGAGGACTACAGTGGATGTTGGTGTCGAGTCTTGGTTTTCTTTTGATTTTAATTTTCTGGTGACATGTCTTTTAGCTTTTCTAGGATGTCTCTGACTAGATATTCTATCTCCAGGATGTCTTTGACTAGAAAGGTGAGGATGGGGTATCGTCACCTATTTTCTTTGTTGTATGTGGATTGTCTCTTAGTAATGCTATGACTTGTCCAAGGATACGAGGACACTGTGAGTCTAGTGTGAACTGGGGCATTCTTTGTTTGCGACTATCTAATCTCCATGCAAACAGGTACAATGACTTTCTCGGTCGAACATATACCTTGATTGTCATAACCTATTTTGCCATAGTAAAGCTCAATGATGATAACGCACAAGAAACTCTTTCACTTTCATATCTTCTATCTTCCATCTCCCTTTCTTGAGTCCGTGTAGCCTACTATCACATGACTGAGTATAATGACACACCAAAAACTTTTGCACCTGCATTGCCACATATTAACATTTCATACATACATATAGATATCACAATTGCATCACATCCTGCATGCAACACATATTAGCACAATTTACTTCTTGTCATATCCATTTTTATTTCATGCATTCACATTTGCATTTACATAACATTTAAAAACATAAAAGAACAAAAATATTGCATTTCATCATGTACATATTTGCATCCATATCATAAGCATCACATAGAAACATACATCATGAAACATCTCATCATATAGGTACACATGCATATAGCTGCCGCAAGGATGAATCATCTATATATATATATATATATATGAGATGATTCATCCTTGCGGCAAGGATGAATCACCGCAAGGATGAATCATCTCATATATATATATATATCATAAGTGTCACGATACAATGATGTCAAAATCATATGGCTACAATCACCCGAAGGTGTCTACATCATCATACAAAATGGTACAAAACTGATACATAGGAAGCCCTATAAGGCTATGATGAACTCCCTCCCTCAAAGCCGGTTGGCCTCGATAGAGTCTGAGCCCTAGAAGGACCTGCCCCAAGATCATCTCTCTTGTCCCCTCTATCTAGTGGTGGTGGAGGACCCATGACCCCACCGCTAGACGCCTGTCTCCTATCCCTCCCTCCAGTGGTCATCGTTGTTCGCGATGGTCTACGAAAGCTCTTAGTTCACTACTCTGGTGGTACTGCTCCATAGTATAGGTCTCTCTAGTATCCTATCTCCTCCCCAACTCGCAAAACATAGGCATATCCAGCCTCTGTGTCCTCTGCTGCCTCCCTCCCTACCCTTAGTGCTGTCTTAGCCTCCGTATAACACTGAATAGCCTGATCCCTCTCCTGCTTAGTATCCCTCAGCTGTCTCCTAAGTTTAGTTGTCTCCCTCTCTAGATCCTGGATCTCATTTTCCTGTCCCTGGTAGATCTCCCTCAAGGATAGTAGCTCATCCTCCTCCCCCATCCCACTGCCAACCTTTGTGTCGCCCTATCCGGACACAGAGGAACCCACTAATCACTCTTGCCAACACTGTCGATAGTGCTAATCTTGTCTGTGTCATGGTATCCGAAGCCACATGTCCAGCCCTCATCTCTAGTCCCAGATCCTGGAACACTCGTCTCAGTGCATTCCTGTCTTCGTCTTGATCATAGGGTACTAACTCCCCATCGATCGGTATCCTCAGTATCCTGTATACATCCTCTAAGGTGACTGTCATCTCACCCATCAGCAAATGAAAAGTACAAGTCTCTGAGTGCCATCTCTCAGCTAAAGCAGTTAGCAACCCCATGTTCGCCTGAAACTTAGGCACATACAGAATATGGCACAAGCCCATAACCTCAATCACTGCCCTATCCTCAAATGTCAGCTCCGGTCATAAACTCTGAGTCGATGGGAATCTCTCTCGTGACTCCAGCATAGGTAGGTACTCCTGCAGTCAAGCAAATCAACTGTGTCAGTCAAAGCTGCATTCCCTATTCATCACAAAATGCTACTTTTTATCCTAAGTGCTTATGATACTCTATCATATGTTGCTTTTATCCTAGTGACACTCACTGTTCATCACAAAGTGTTTCTATTTATCCTAGTGGTATTCCCTATTCATCACAAACTACCATGTGTTTTTGCACTCCATGTTCATCACAAAGTGCTGCTCATATTTGCACTCCCTGTTCATCACAAAGTGCTTCTCATTTTAGTACTCCCTGTTCATCACAAAGCACTATGTCTTGGTACTCCATGTTTATCACAAAGTACTATGTCTTGGTACTCCATGTTCATCACAAAATGCCTTGATCTATCCTATCCTAGGGCCTCTACTTGAGTGTATCCTCTTGAGTAGTTTCCTGATTGGCAACATATGTTCTATCACAGAATTGTCAGTACTAGCCATATCTGCTATTCTAGTCTTCCCTAGAGGACTTGCTTGAGTGTATCCTCTCAACAGCTTATCTAATTGACATCGTATGTTTATCACAGAACTGTCAATTTGACCTAGAAGACATAAACGCACCTTTATGATATAAATGCACATTCATGACACATACGCGCTTGCATACTTCCCAGATACACCTAGCACCAACGCAGACGCGCCTTAGTGTTTTTCCTCCCGCTTGACATTTTTATAGACATACCTAAAATACATTTATTACCCTACCTAGCATGCATTTATGACAACAATTAATGCGACAGAGTACAAGGAGGCTTTGTGGTACTTAACGGCTCTCCTGTATCTGTTGGCTTCTGGAGTCGATGAACGCGATCGAATTTGTGCACCAAAGCCATCGTTGTTGACTGTTACTGCTCTATTCTCTCTCTGCACTCTGATCTCTTGGATGTGTGGATGAAAATGAGGATGTTTTCCCCTCATGGTCTATCTTATAGACTACCCTAGCCCTAGCCCTAGCCCTAGCCCTAGCCCTCGTTTCCCAAGTCAATCTTCATTATCCCGTGACTTTGTCACTCTATCCTATCTTGTCAATCCATTCTAGCCTTTCTTTCTTATCGAGATATTGTCTGCGATATTTTCAGACATTTTCATCCAATCTCTCGAGGGGGCATATCATTCCCATCTTGGGGCAACTTTGTATCAGTTCATATTATCTTCTTTGAAACAACACAACAAGTTACATTGTCTCAAAGAGGGGCAAAATGTAGACACCTAAAATTGTCATGTCTAATTAAATAAATATCTTTGTTTATTTAATTATTTTAGCCTAATTCTTTTATTAATTAAATAAATCTTTATTTATTTAATTAATTCATTTATCCTCTTCTAGCCTTATTTCTCATTTAAATAAATACATTTATTTGTTTAAATTATCCTTTTTCTAAACTAATTAAATACTTTTATTTATTTAATTAATCCCACTTCTTCTATTAATTAAATAAATCTTTATTTATTCAATTAATTCATTAACCCTTTCTACCTATGACACATACCATTCATCTCTTAATTCATACACTACCTACCCTCTTGTTATTTTCTTATTTTCTTTACCTACCCTCTAATCATAGCTGACCATTTATCTTTTACACCTCTAAATCTTATCCCTCCATTTCTTATAGTGTCTTCTATATAAGGAGATGCTTCCTTCATTATTAATCCTAATCAAGCATCCTAGCATTCGAACTTTCATATTCAATCAAGCCTACTTGCAACCATATTTCCGTTCTTTGTTGAGCTCTTGTGTACACATAAAATCTGAGAGCAAATATATCAAGCAAGATCAATGGAGATAGGAAGAATGGAGATCCAAACCCTATTGGACATGTGATGGTATAATCTTTGTGATTTCATTTGATTTGCATTGTCTTAGGTAATCTTCGTATGTTATGGTGGATCTTTGTTGTTGTTAGGCTAGGGTTTTGTGGTTGAATTCATTTAGTCTTTCAATATTGTTGTTTCTACTTTCACCATAAACAATAACAATTTAGCTACTATAGGTGTTAAAAACCAAAGATTTAGTTTAAAATGTTGATTCCAATGTCAAGTTTGTCCAAAAAGTGTAACCCATTATCGTGGGATCACCCTAGGTTGTAGACCTTGGCTAGAGTTTAAGGTCCTACTATCTAGCTAAAAATAACCATGGTCTATGAAAGTCTTCCTTTATATTGTAATAGATGCTATGAAATGTGAGACATTTCTATTGATTTTCCTAATCTCAAATGCAAATTTGAAAGTTACCCTACTTGATGGAAAGCTCTTCCCCAATTTTTTAGAGTTATAGATTAATTACTAGGATTTCTTAATTCTTTTGAACCTTTGTAGAGACCCAAAGATGTTATTGAGTCTCCTTTGTACCTTGGTTATTCTCATCTAGATCCTAATTGCACATCACTTAAGCTTACTTAGGGAGCCACATATGAGTTTGTTGGGGTATCTCCACTTTAGGTTGCATTATCATGTTATCATTTCCACTTTATGTGGTGTGTCCACCTTTAGTACTTTTATCACTTTATCATATGCACCTTTCGTGGTTGCACTTTTCCGGCCTTTGTGGGTGATCCACCTTTAGTAGTGTTATCATGCGATCACTTTTCCACTTTAGGTGGGATGATAGGTTGTCAATTTTTGTTTCATGCCATAAGATTACGACACATGTCCCAATCTTATGCACTCCTATGATCTCACCTTGGCTATATAACCAAGGAGTCTCCTATGTAATAATCCTTTCAATCCAATTGATCTATTTGTATTGCATCATTGATAGGAAAATAATTTATTCTTCTCACATTCTTTCTATCTTGTGCATGTGCTTTCCATTTGGTCTCTAGATCTTGGGTAGCTACCTTCATAGCCAATTCTTACAAAAAGGATTCCATACATTTAGAAGGTGTGGATTGGTTTGTGGTTTCCAAACACAAATCTAACAAGTTTAAAAAAATCATGGCCTACATGCTTAGATCTAGTAGCGAGAAATAAAAATGATAACTTATTGGATTTTCTTTAGGTGAGTGTTTTTTGCTATTGGATATTACATCTATATTTTTATTTTTATTTGCAAGGCGACAATACCACTTGATATATTTTTTTAATAATATATAATTTTTACAATATATTTAAAAACTGGTTCAAACTGAGCTCCCAGAGAAAAGAACCAGCAAGAAAAACTCTGGTCATTGCTCATCAACATGACTATAGAAGAGAAGTAGTGAACAATCCTCTAGCCGGAGCTAGTCACAAAATAGAGATCAACAAAGAGCATGCAGGCTCATTTACAAATAGGAGCATGCAAGCTCATTTTACAGAATAGGAGCATGCAAGCTTATTCATATCTATATTATTTGTTGTTATCATTTGTAGCAACACTTTAAAAAAAATGTGATTTCATAATACAAAGAGAGTGGACCTTGTCCCCACATTCACATATTAAAAAAAGAAAACAAAATTATATGCTAATTCATAGGGAAAATTATATAACATTTCTTTTTACTAAACATACAAAATCACAATAAAATGACCCTACAAACATCCAAGACTAAAACTTGAATAAAATATTGCAATCCAATGATCGTGTGACAATGATGGTCTTCGTTTTGCAACCTTGCAACATCAATATCAATATCAATATTTGGCAATGGAAAGTCGTCCTTTGGACACAGGTACTATGTTTGAAATCCATTCGGCATAATCTATAGCTCTAATGAATCCAACTTTTAATAGTTTTTCTAGCTCAGCCTTGACCAATAGTGCTACATGCGGGTGCATCTTACAGAGTTTTTGCTTAACCAGTTTTACTCCCGTTGTAATTGAAAGATGATGCTTAACTAGTTTGAAGGTATAGATGCCAAGGTAGCCATAGCATCTGTTGCTTTGTTCGCGGATCTAGGAATCTGCTGGAATGATACAAAAGCAAAATACTTCTTAAGATCATCAACCATCCTCTTGTAATGCATCAATTTCTCATCTCAAGTCTAATATGTATCATTGATTTGATTAACCACCAACTGAGAATCTCCATAGATATACAATTCTGTAACCTTCCATTCAATAACTAGTTTTATCCCATTCACCAAAGCTTCATATTTTGCAATGTTGTTTGTACAAGGGAATATAATCTTATAAGACTTTGGGATTGAATATGGTGGGCGCCAAAGATGTGTGTGTGAAAAAGTGGTCTGTAGTTGCAAGCACAACACTTCAAGTAAGTCATTATATGCATGGTTAATAATAAAATAATCAATAAGTAAAAAAACCCATAACAAAGCGACTAATTGCCTTCTAAAAGATGCGAGTATAAGATTGCTCTCAGATTTTTATAAGCAATACCAATGACTAGACTACACCAAGACAAAGGATTTAATCTATATGATATTAACTATATGGAAGCAAGATGGATGAATAATTCAAGCAAATAATCAATTCAAGCAATAATGGATGCAAATAATCTAAAAAGTACAATAATCTTCAATGACTCCAAAGCGAAGTTAGCATGATAATAATCTCCAAGCGTGTTCTCAAAAATCTCTAGGGTGAATTGGAATGAGAGCTGAAGACTGAATTTATAGAGAATTACAGAGAGATGATGAAAAAAAGCTCAATTTAAGATTAATTGAAAATAAATGAGAAATCATGTTCAGTTAACCTTGAGATAGATTCCAATTATAGTTTAATTAAAATGCATTTAGATTACAAGTTCAAGTTGCATTGGATAATAATAAATCAATTCCATGCATTTGTGATCAAAATAGATAATTCTTTTATTTATTCAAGAAAAAGGTATTTTCAATGCAACTGAACTTCTTTTTCTGAAAAGCTTTGAGTTCTAATTTTAGAGAATAATTCAATAGTTCAATTAATTGTTTTTCTGATTTCAAGTTCTAAATTTAGAAAAAGAAATAATATCTCAAGTTTGATTTCTCTTTCAATTCAATTCTTTTTGTTTAATTTTCAATTCAACTCTTGCTTTGTAATTAATTCTTCTTTTATAATAAATTAATTCCTTTTGCATGATAAAATGACAAATTTATTAATTAATTAAATATGCAAGGATATTTAATAAATTAAATAAGATAATTGATAAAAATGACATTCTTGGAAATGATTTGATTAATTAAATAATTATTTAATTGATATTGAGTAATTGATTTGCCATGTGATATTTGATGATTAAAGAATTAATAATGTGCTCAAGGTTGATTTAAATGCCTTTGTTTAGGACCTTGGTGATGTTGTCAAGATTAGGGGTTCATGGTTTAGATGACCATTTTTAGGGTATTACATTTGCCCCTCTTTGAATTAATGTGCGAGCAACGTGTTCGTTCAAAGAATGTGATGTCTAGGAGATGCCAGTTCTGAACTTGATTGATCACGAACTAGATGAAGAGCAAGGTGTTTAGCTTGATTCAAAGCGACAAAGCTAAATGAAGTTTGATTAAAGCGATACCGATCCTGAACTTGATTGAATTGAGGAACGATAAAAAACAAAAGATACCAAACTTAAAATTGATTGAACAAGAAGCAGATGTTACTGATCTAGAACTTGATTGAACTTAGATGCAACGAGTAAAGATAAAAATCGATCTTGAACTTGATTGATCAAGATACGATGAGCGAAGAATAAATTGTCCAACTTGATCAAGAAACGAATACTGAACACCTGCTTAGATTTGAGTGTGATCAAAGATACTCTTTAAACTTTTGATTAAGTTTAAATGAATAATCAACTTGATTTGAAGCAATGAAATTAATTAACATTAAGAGATTGATTCAGATGAAAGACAAATATCAACTTGATTTGAAGCGATGAAACTGATATGCCCCTAGCGATTGATTCGATTCAGATGATCGAGGGATCTCAACTTAATGTGAAGCGATGAAGCTGAGATGCCCCTTAGCAATAAGAATTGATTTTCTTTAGAAGATTTTGCTCGAATTTTGATGAAGATTTGAAAAATTTCTCGACTTGTGAGATGTGAGGTCATAAGGTCGTGAGTATGCCCCCTCGAGAATCAAATCGAAAGATAATGAGGGATTGATGATTATAGGCAATTGTTGGTGATGATAAGTTATTTGAGCACAAATTGATTTTGAGGAATATTTGAAAAATTTGGCATTGATTGATAAGAAATTGAGCGCAGAGTTGATCGTAAAATTGAAATTGATATTCAGCGTTGAAATTTCAACGCAATTGGAAGAAAAATGAGCATTTGATGAAAAGAGCGCTAAGTGGTCCAAATTGTGAAATTGACTAGCAAAATGATCTCGAATTTTGGTTTTGATCTTGAAAATGGAATCAGAACGGGCAAATTAGCTAAGGGTACAATTTTCATGTCCATCGGAGCAAGTTGAAAAATTAGGTTTTTGGCTATATATGGGACAAAAGTGTCATTTTCAAATCATTTTAACCCTCCAAGTTTGAAAATTCAAAAAGCCTTCTGCGAAGAAAATGGTGGTCCCTACTCATCAACATCGATTCGAGCGCCAGAGAAGACATAATCGACCCTGAAACTATGAGCCAGCGGTAAGTGATCGATCTTAAGCCTCTTTATGTTTTCAATTTTGAATTTTTTTTGTTCATTTTTCAAGTTTTTCGCATGTGTGGGGTCAGGTTTCACGTTTTATCGTGCGAAACAGGATTCTGTCTCGTACGAGTAACTGTTAAAATTTATTTTGTCGTTTAGGGTCATTAGAATTGTCGTTCGAGACGCACCCTTGTATTGTACGACAAGTCTGTAAAAAGACCATTTTGTCGTGCAGAGTCCAATAATTTGTCGTTTGGGGTTGTTTTATTGTACGATAGCTATTCTTGACTCGTATGAGATGCTGCCCTTCTGTGTTTTTTCGTTCGAGAGACAGTGAGCATTTTTTAAGGTCTAAACATGAAAATTTGATTTTGCATTTGACTTAGTTGGATTTGTGTGATGTTTTACTTCTCTTCTAGGCTCATTTGGAATGTTTTCTGATGCTTCATTGTTGGGTTTTTGTAGGTTTGATTACCTCCTGTGCTCTTCAGATGCGTTTATCCTCCTACTATGGCATTAGTTCGACATTTATCCGAGGTTGAGCAGGCTCAGGTTGATGTATGCGATTTGACTCATCCTCTTGGTCTGCCAGATATCCATGTGAATCATGGAATGCTCACGACGTTGGTAGAGCGTTTCCATTCAGAGCATAACACCTTTCATCTGCCAGTGGGGAGTTGACTATCACTCCCGAGGATGTATATAGGATCCTCTGTATCCCTTTTGCTGGGGATAAGGTGGATTACGATTCAGGGCACCTTCCAGGATTACAGGCAATTAGGCATGTCTTCAGAGATCCTGACATTTTGACCCGTTCCATTAGTTGGGACATATTGATGAGCAGATATAGCGAGGAGTTTCCTTTGGCATGTGTTCTAGTAGGATTCATAGGCTATTTTCTGATGCCAGATAGAGGGCAGTAGGGTTTCCAGTGTGGTTGGGGCAGGACGTTGATGAGATTGATGGAGACCCCTCAGAGGCTTGGCTGGGGTTCTTGCTTGCTTGCTCACATGTATTGTGAGATGCATGAGATCGTGTATAGAGATGGTCGGAGCATGGCCGCAGGTGTATATGTTTTACAGGTTTGGCCTTGGAAGCATCTTCCCATTTGTCGGCCGGTGGTAGATGATAGTAGAGAGCTCGGACAGTCGATTATATATAGGTATGCCGGTTATATTATGCAGCCCCATCTGGGCAAGACAAATTTTTGGCGGTGATAGATTGATGACCTGGTAGCCATAGTGTGGAGACCGTATAGGGGTTTGGAGCCATGGGATGACTGGCGGCTAGTACGCAGGGACCTTTTTGTCACGCTTCCACTTATTGGGAGATCACAGACTATTGTGGAGCGGTTCATCATTTCTCAAGTGATGAGGCAGTATGGTCGACCTCAAGGGATCTTGTAGGAGTTTACAACGTATGCACGTTACGCGGATGAGGAGAGACGGGGATGGTCTCCATGATTATCTTATGCCTTGGCCATGCAGGAGCTGATTGGTCTTCAGTGCCTTAGATGGGATTATATGGATGGTGTAGCAGATGTAGGGGTTTTACCCCAGTACAAAGAGTGGTTCCAACATCATCCTTTTCCTAGGTTTACTGATCCGGGTGAGTAGACGCTGCGTATTGAGGATATTGAGGATGATGTGCCCGCATAGGTATAGGGACAGGGTCCGAGACAGAGCCAAAGACAAGGACAGGGACAGAGAGCCAAGGCTCCAAGGTGGATAGGTGGGGATCCTAGTGCTAGTAGCAGCAGGATTCCAGCTGAGGGTGGACAACAGAGGGGTGAGGGCGGATCCCTTGGGCGAGTAGGAGTGATATTGGGCGGGATTGAGGAGGAGAAAACAACTCCGAGATAGGTCCAGTAGCGGCAAGAGGAGTAGGGTGGTACTGGAGGTGGAGATGGGGGTGGAGAGCCGATGAGAGAGCAACAGGGGATAGACACAGGACGGTCGATGAGAGCATGTCTTGCAGAGCTACAGTCACAGTTGATAGTGGCTTAGACTCAACTGGCAGAGTGAGATCATCAGCTTATGGAGCTGAGAGCAGAGCACGATAGCCAGGTCGCAGCGATGAGAGCGGAGCGAGACACCCTCTAGCAAGAGGTTTTGCATCAGAACAACAGAGCAGCCGACTATGTCGCAGCATATAGTGTGGCAGTCCCAGTAGCGCAGCAGGTGATTCCTTATTCTCAGTATATGGCACATTCCGAGGGAGTTTGGGCACTTCGATAGGATCCTAGTCATCAAGCTCCTCCTCCTCCACTAGGCGATGAGGGAGAGGCTCAGAGCTAGATATTCTTTTTGTAGCTCGGATATATTTTTTGTAGACACACCCATTTTTTGTAGCCTATACGATTCTTGCTCCAATTGGAGTTTGTATATGTCATTCGACATCATTTTGTACCTTTAGACTTGACATGATATATATATATATATATATATATATATATATATATATATATATAAGATCGGATCTGACTTCATCATACTTGTGTTGATTCATTTATGAGATGTCTTTTATATACTTTATTCCATATGTATGCATTTCTTTTCAATATGAATGTATGCAATGCAAATGGTTATGGATGTTTATTTTTGTGCCTTTTCATATGCAAATAAATGAATGCAGATGAGTGAATAATGAAATGTATGAATCTATATTAAATGTTATGTATGCAGCTAAAACATCTCAAAACACAAGTACTCGATCGAAGAAATGATGATAAAGATACCACTTAGCGTAAGAAATGATGATGCTTTCAGCTTTCATTCAGAAGATAAAGAGATTATTACCATACCAAAATCACTCTAAATTCACAAAAAAAGCAGAATGATATGCAAAATGAGATGTGAAATGCAACCTAAACCTAGTCACTGGATTAAAAATACTTAAGATTCATCACTGAGCATAACGAACACAACAGGTAGGTTAGAGTTCCTTTCTTTTTCAATGTGCAATATTTATTATCTTGTCTGCAATGACCCTTTTTTCGTTCATATCCTTGGACGGATTTCACAGGGACCCGAATTGCATCATAAAGAAATTCCCTCAAAACAAACAAAGAAATGATATGGACCTCCCTGTAGCATACAAATAAGCGGAGTCGAGGTATGTGAGGCGATTTCACCTTGTTGTGAAGGCTCTTATCATAGACACCCAGCTAATTTATATGTTTCCAGAGCATTGGGATCATTCCTACAAGCAGAAAAGAAAGAAAATATTATGCCCCCAATCCTTGCTCCTCTTAGTCACAATAGACTTCCTTGAGTTACTCAGAGGGATAATAATCAAAAACCAATATAAAAGACAACACACAAAGAAAATTTTCATTAATAGCTCAAACTGTTTAGTGATTGTTTTCCGTTATGTTGTTTTGCTTGTTTACTCAATGATAAAACTCTTTGGTAGTCAAGAGACAGGTGACTGACTCGGAGTGGACGACTAGGTTTCACTGACGAAAAGATGACTTGGTTGACACTTCTTAGGATATGTAATGTGCTCTGTCGAGTAACCTAAGACTAAGACATTGATCAGTTTCAAGTCATGAGGGTTCCAATGAACTAGGATGTCACAAAAGTGACTGAAAAATATGTACAAGCGAAAGCAAAAGAATGCATGAAAGTGGAAATGCCAATGTTGCATTGATAGATGGAGCGTTTGAGTACAAGAGGCGCCTATTTGCTAGGTTTTCACCTGCTTGGCAGAGATTTTTTTATTTTTTTAAACCAAGGTGCCTGTTTACCAGGTTTTCACCAGGGCATTTTCTCTCTATTTTTTTTTTTCTTCTATTTTTTTATATTTTATGATTTTTCCATTTTTTAAATTTTTTTCAGGACTTTTTTAGCTGTACATGTTGACAGCACAGAGAATGCTAAACGAAGAATTTCTTCAAGTGGATGGTGTTAATTGGTTCACGAAGTTGTTCTCCTTCTGAATTGGAGAGCTGATAGGCACCAGAGCCAAATATTGCAGTAACGATGTAGGGACCCAACCAGTTGGGTTCAAACTTCCCTTTATTGTCTCGAAACTGTTGATTTTTAGGATTTTCTCTCAGGACTAGGTCACCAACCTGAAATTCTCTTTGTCTAACTTTCTTGTTATATCCTCTAGACATTCTCTTCTGATACACTCTAAGATCATCAAACACCACTTGTCGACGCTCATCCAACAATTCGAGTTCTTGCAATCTAGATATTCTATGATATTCATCAGTAAGAAGACCTTGCAAGGAAACTCTTAGAGATGGTATTTCGACTTCAATAGGTAGTACTAATTCAGACCCATACACCAAAGAGAAAGGTGTAGCCCCAATAGGTGTTCTAATACTTGTTCTATAAGCCCATAGTGCAGGATTGAACTGCAAATGTCAATCCTTCCCAGATTTGTTCACTGTTCTGTGCAAGATAGTCAATAGGTTTTTGTTAGATGCCTCCGCTTGTCCATTACCTTGAGGGGAATATACTGATGACTAGTGTTGCTTTATTTTGAATTTCTCACAAAGCTCATCCAAATCTTTATTCTTAAATTGTTCTCCATTATTAGTCACGATGGACGAAGGTATCCCATACCTGCAGATGATATAGTTCAGGATGAACAAGGCGACTTGTTTACCGGTTCCTTTGATGAGCAGAACCGCCTCTACCCACTTGGTGAAATACTCAATGGCAGTTATGATGAATTTATGTCCGTTAGATGAAGCCGGATATATCTGACCAATGAGATCAAAGGCCCATTGCTGGAAAGTCCAGTGTGTAATAAATGGTATGAGGTCCCTTGCAGGGGCATGTATGAGATTTCCATGAAGCTGACATTTCTCACAAGTCTTAGCAAATTTTATGGCGTCTTTTTCCATGTCTGGCCAGTAGTAGCCAGCCCGTAATAGTTTCCGAGCTAAAGTAAGACCATTTGAATGAGATCCACAAATACCTTCATGAACTTCCGATAATGCACGTTTAGATTCTTCAGTTTCTAGACACCTAAGCAATGTACCATCCAAACCTCGTCTAAATAAATCATTAGCAATGATAACATACCGTGAAGCGTTTCGAGTTAAGCTTCTTTTCTCATTTTGGGTAAGATTTCCATGGATAATTTGGTTTTGTAAATAGGAATAGATGTGACTATATTGGGATGAGTCATGTCCAATAATAGAATAGACTATTTGGGTCTCAGGAGAATCATAGGCGGGGTAATATAACTCTTCCACTAGGAAATCAAAGCGAAAATTAGACTCGTGTAACTTAGGTATAGATTCCAAGGTAGCCATAGCATTTGCTGCTTTGTTCGCGGATCTAGGAATCTGCTGGAATGATACAAAAGCAAAATACTTCTTAAGATCATCAACCATCCTCTTGTAAGGCATCAATTTCTCATCTCGAGTCTGATATGTATCATTGATTTGATTAACCACCAGCTGAGAATCTCCATAGATATACAATTCTGCAACCTTCCATTCAATAGCTAGTTTTATCCCATTCACCAAAGCTTCCTATTCTGCAATGTTGTTTGTACAAGGGAATATAATCTTATAAGACCTTGGGATTGAATACTTCTGAGGAGTAATGAATAATATGCCAACACCTGAACCATTTTAAGTAAAGGACCCATCAAAGAACATTTTCCAAGGTTGTTGAGTAAGGTGCATTATAGATTCATCTGGAAACTCTATGTGCAGTGGTTAAGAGTCTTCAAGCGGAGCTTCATCAAGTTGATCAGCAATTACCTATCCTTTTATGGCTTTTCGTTCCACATATTCAATGTCAAATTCTGTAAGGATCATGACCCATTTCGCCAATCGTCCTGTAAGTGTTGCCTTATTGAGAAGATACTTGAGTGGATCAATTTTGGCCACCAACTTGACTGAATGTGCTAGCATGTAGTGTCTTAGTTTTTGTGATGCAAAGACTAATGCCAAGCATGCTTTTTCTATTATAGTGTAGTTCATTTCATAAGACACCAATGTCCTACTGATGTAATAGATAGCTCGTTCCTTTTTATTGGCATCCTGTTGTGCCAGAAGTGCCCCCAGTGATGAATCAGTTGCTGATATGTATAAGATCAATGGTTTACCGGTACCCTGAATAGGTGGCATTAATATCGATGGATTCAATAGGTACTCTTTGATTTGCTGAAGATGTTGTTCACACTGCTGATCCAAGTTGTAAATTACTCCTTTTCTCAATACCTTTGTGAAAGGTTGAGCTTTGTCTGCTAGCGGAGAAATGATTCATGAGATGGATTGGAGATGTCCCTGTAGACTTCTCATTTGACTAATGTTCTTCGGAGGTGACATTTCCTTTACAGCTTGGACCTTCTCAGGATCAACCTCGATTCCCTTCTTTGAAATGATGTAGCTAAGTAGTTTACCAGATGTCACTCCAAATGCACACTTCTTTGGATTTAACTGGAGTTTAAAATTTTCCATTCTGTCTAGTATAGGACCTAACTCTTGAATATTTGTTGATCTTTTCATAGTCTTCACTAAGGTGTCATCAACATAATCTTCCATATTCTTATGCATCATGTCATGAAAGATAGTTGTAACTGCTCTTTGATAGGTCACCCCTGCGTTCTTTAGCCCAATTGGCATGACATTCCAGCAAAAGGTTCCCCATGCACAGGTGAAAGTTGTCTTTTCTTGATCTCTAGGAGCTATTTTGATTTGATTATATCCGAAGAATCCATTCATTAGTGAGTACATTTCATACCCAGCGGTCATGTCGGCTATCATATCAATATTTGGCAATGGAAAGTCGTCCTTTGGACACGCTTTGTTAAGATCTCTGAAGTCTGTGCAAACTCTGATAGATTTGTCTACCTTCGACACAGGTACTATGTTTGAAATCCATTCAGCATAATCTATAGCTCTAATGAATCCAACTTTTAATAGTTTTTCTAGCTCAACCTTGACCGATAGTGCTACATGCAGGGGCATCTTATAGAGTTTTTGCTTAACTGGTTTTACTCCCGGTGTAATTGAAAGATGATGCATAATGAGATCAGGATCCAAGGCCGACATATTAGGATATGTCCATGCAAAGTTTATTTTCTTTTCTAAGAATAGCTGAGTGAACTCCTTCGATTCTTCTGTTGATAGTGATTGAGCTACATGAATGATGTGTGGTGTCTCTTGACTCCCAATGTTCACTGGCTGAGTTGGCTCGATCAATAGGGAGGACCTTTCCTGGAAATGACTTGGCAGTATATCAAGTATCTCACCTTCAGGCGCCTCACAGAGGTTTTCACCTTTAGGTACGTCCTTTATTTTCTCTTTTTTAGATTCTGACACCGCCACAATGTGGTTTTTGCCATCAGATCTTTTATTTTTATTTTTCTTGTTTTTGCGACTAAGATACTTGATATCCGCTTCAGTCATATTTTCACTCTGTTCATTGGTGAAAGAGTCTACAGGTTCAACTGCATTGAGATAATAGGCTAACGTATAGTCATTGGTAAAAGTAGGTATATTCATCGGCTGATTCTATAATGTGCAGTCAATCAATTCGAGATGTAGTAAGGATAAATTTTGGATAGATTCAAGAGCTTTCACGGTATTGTTATCACAACTGCGGATCGAAAAGTCAAGTTCTAGAATGATACCTTGCGTAAGTGTCTCGAGACCAGGAAGAGTCAGATCATGATTATTAAAGTTCACGTTAATATTTAATCGATCTAATCCGATAGACATACTTGTAACATCGTTCACTACACCAGACTGGACTTCATATCGTGGTTTAACAACAATAAGACAAGTAGACAAATTTTCATTGTTTGTATCAGATGACTCAGAATTTGAAGCTAAGTAGATATCATCTTGAATAAGACTGTCATCAGAGTCATCAGAGTCATCGGATGAACTTTCTGAGTCTTCTTCAGTGATTTAGTAAGCATATGTATGGTATCAACACCAACATCTTTAATGCTGCAAGTTCCTTCATGTTGTGGTTCATTTGTCATTTGTATCTGACACACCTGTTGACATGATCTTGTTGTTTCTGTGATTTGTTGCCGTCTACTCCATTCAGCTTCTTCTGGACTGATAACTGGCTCTTGTTTTGTAGCTTCCAACTCTTCTTGTGTAGTGCTATACCTGATTTGTTCTATTTTAGGATAAGGGCACATAGATGAGAAGCTTTCGGGTATTCTCCCTTCTTTCAATCCTTGTTCATAATTTGCTTGTCTCCTTTGTCTAATTTCCTGTATTTCTTTCTCTAGTTTTATGCGCATCAGCTCTTGAGTATCATTTATGACACCGCTAGATTCTTCTAAAGTTCCTATAGTGGATGTATCTGAAAGATAGTTAGGACCCCATTCATACTCGTTTGAATCAGTCTCTGAATCGTCTACTTGCTGCCTGCTAGTATATGTGACTGGAACTTTTAATGGTGCAAACAATTCTATGATTCTTACTACTTCTTCTCTTATATCCTCAGGGACCTCAACTTCCTGTATTATTGTAGTTGATACCATCGAAGCTTGAGCACTGACTGTTTCTTCTTTCTTGACTGTTGATTCCTCTTTCTCTTTTCTACACTCTACTTTTGTTTGTTGAGTGTCTACTTCCTTTAATGTTAAAGGCAATATTCTTTTCTACCACTTAGACTTAGAAACATGTTTTTGGTCTGATGTCTCTTTCAGATCGTATCCCAGTCCAACCTTATCATTTGTGGATTTGGTTTGTAGCTGAATTGGTTTAGTAATACCTTTCTTTTGTTTACCTAGAGGACCAGTACCTGAGTACCCCATACACTGAATTATTTTGTATCCAGGACCATATTGGTTTGAGGAAATCTCACAATGTCGTACCTCCTCATTTTGACTATCCTCCTTAAAGAGCCAGTTAAGAACAACATCCTCTTCTATTTCATCTGCCAAGGGTGTAGAAGACTGTACAAAGAGACCATCATATATGGTATTCAAAGCTGAAGTTTGTGTTCTCATAACTTCTAATGGCTTGCCCAACTGTTTTGGTGATGGAGGGAGAGAAACTAATGAAAGTACCGATGCTATCTTGTAGCCACCCATGCCAGTATTTGTAATCTTCAATCTCTTTTCTAAGTCTTTCATTAGTGTTTCTGGATCTTCATTTGGAGAGGCTGCCCTATTATGAGGCATAAAAGTATCTGCACCTTTTGTCAATGCATTACAGATGACATTTGTATCAGTAGGAATACTAACTTCAGCTCCGTTATAGGGAAATTTTAAGCATTGATGGTATGTTGACGACACTGCCTTCATTTCATGAATCCACACCCTGCCTAGTAATATATTATATGATAAAGGAATATCAAGTACCTAGAAAAGGACATCTCTTTCTACTGGTCCCACTCTGATTGGTAATGACTCCAGACCTTTAGAAGTCCTTTCTTCTTCATCATAGGCTTTTATTGTTATTTTCTTGCCAGGATCAATGACATTTTCATAGAATCCCAGTTGTGTAAGCAGACTGTAAGTACAAATATTCAACCCTACGCCTCCATCTATTAAAACATGTTTGACTCTGTGTTTTTGGATCATGGCTTCGATATGCAATGGCTGGTTATGTGGATGATTTAGAGAGTTGTCATCTTCTTCGGAGAAGGTCAAATAGTGAGGTGAAGTTAGATGACCCACCATAGACCGAAACTGATCAATGTCTAAATCTTTTGGAACGTTGGTAGTGAGCAATGCTTTGTCTAGGATTTCTTTGTGAGCAGATGAGAGTTTTAACAATTCAAAAATTGAGATTTGAGCATTTGTCCTTTTCAACTGTTCAACTATGCTATATCCAGAGGATGATGATAAGGTTAACCTTTTAAATTTGTCCAAGGTTGATTCTTTTTGTTTGTTTGATTGGGCTAGTGGGTTTGATGTTGCTTGAGTCGGGTCGAAAGAACTAGCTCCTAGGAGGGTGACTTTCTTTTGAGAACGTGGCAGAGCTCTTGCATATCGTGATTCATTTGGTTTATCTTGGACTATAATCACATTGCAGTATTCCGAGTGGGAAGGCTCGATCATGTTGATAACGTTGTCCTAACTAGCATAAGTATAATTTACCTTGGCACCTCCTTTGGTCTTTGAAGAATCACCTTGTTCGTAAATAGGCAAAGGGTCTTTAAATGCTTTATGATCAACATTGGTCGGGTGATTCCCAACAATGACTTTACCAACGTCTATGAGATCTTGAATCTCATGTTTTAGCTTCATACAATTGTTTATGTTATGACCTTTATTCCGATGGAAGTCACAATATTCATTTCCTCTCCACCATCTCGGTTTGACTTCTGGATCATATGGTCTGGAGTTATCTGGTAGCGTCATCAAGTTGTTTGCCAACAAAGTTTTGAAAGCGGATTCATATGATTCTTCTAGAGAAGTAAAATCACGCTTAGGTTTAGAAAGCCAAGGCTTTTCTTTGAACCATTCCTTTGCTTTCTTTGGCAGATTTTCTGTTGTAGCTTTAAGTGCTTATGTACCACTAGCCAAGTTGAATATTGTGGGCTTTGAGTTGGTTTTAATAGTGTCTACTACTCCATCATTAACAACATTCTTGTTATTGTCTTTGCCAAATTTCTAATACTTGTTCTTCTCTTTAGAGCTAGATCCTGGTTGTGTTTCTTTCCAAGGCGTTATATCCCCCTTCTTTATGAGCACATCTTCCATTCGAATGGCATTATCTACCATTTTGTTAAATGATGGGTGTACTTGCATTTGTATACTATATTCCAGTTTGGGGACCAAGTTATTGACAAATATATCCATTTTCTCAGAGTCTGGGATAGGTCGTGGATACCTAGAGAACATCTTTCTCTAGCATTGGAGGAAAGTAAGAAGAGTTTCCCTTGTTTTCTGTTGAGTATTACAAAGATCGATCATAGTCACATGATGTCGAATGTTGTATGAATATTGTTGTAAGAATAGTTGGATTAGTTCTTCAAATGTTTTTATTCCTTTGGGTAGACTGGAGAACCATTCCATTGCTTGACCCCCTAAACTCCTTGGGAAGAGGTGCATGAGGTACGTTTGATCGCGCATGAACTCCATACAGGCAACACAAAATTCCCTGACATGATCTTGAGGATTTGAGGTACCATCATATTTGTCAAATTTTGGGATCTCCACTCGTGAAGGAAATGGAGGCATGTATAGATTCTTGTCAAATGGAAAGGGACATATTGTTTCCAGAGAATATTATTTTGGGGATTTGTCCTTATTTTTTCAATTTCGTGATCTCCATCTGTAAGGCTAGTAAGTTTGTGTACCATGAGTATAGGTGAGTCTTCCTTTTTAGTAACGAGTGTCTGAACATCATATCCAGTAGGAAGTTTGGCACCTTGTTTTGCTAGTTCTAAGAAATAGTCTTCCTTCTCTCGGGTCATGATAGCTTTCATCATTTTTCTAAAGTCTTTGTCCTTTTGACAGTCAAGGATTTCTTTTTCTAGAGGTTCAGTGTCTTCGTCAGTCTCACTTGATGATGAGGAATCATTATGATTTTCGGGAATATTATGGTCATTTTTGTCATTGTATTCTGCCTCATGTATAGTGGGAGATTCAGGCTCATCAAAAATTGGTCTACCTGATGACGACCACATGTCAGTGAGTGGATCCTTCACGTAGAATGGATTATCTTACTATTTGATGGGTTGTTCTTTTCCTTTAGCCTCTTTCTTACAAGCACTCTTGGTTTGAGTAGGCATTTTTATGGATTAGTATGACCTAAAGTTGTTTGTGATGCAGAGGTCAAGATCAAATTCAGAGCTAGTTGTTCTATTTAGAGTATTGTTTGGGAGAAAAAACTGAGATTCAGTCTGGTTTCAGGAACGATCTATCCTGTATAAGACGTTTATCTAAGTTGATTCTAAGAGTAGTGTAAGATTTAGTCTGGTTTCAGGAACGATCTATCCTGTACAAGACATTATCTAGGTGACTAAAAATTTGATAGGTAGTTGATTGAACTAGCTGAAAGGTGATCGACCAAATCGTGCAACACAAATGGTAGAGGTACACTGTCTTGATCTGTTTATGCTCAGGAAAATTGATAACTAGTATTATGTTCACTGTAGACTGTTTTTAGGCAAGTTTGACAGTTCTGTTCTGACAAAACTAGAGAATTGTACGACGGGATTTTCTGAATCGGACGACAACTTAGCAGTTACAGGATGACAACAATTATGTTTCATACGAGTTGCTGCCTCGTACCGTATGACAGATGGGTATGTGCAGGATGACAAAATACTCAGAGCAGTTCTGTTTCGTACAACACAGGATACAGAGCCAGACAACTGATGAAAACAACTCGTACGACACAGAATCAGGTCTAGGATGACAAACCAGAAGACTCGTACGACACAGGATCAGATGTAGCACGATAAATTATCAGACTCGTATGACTATTCATAGGGTAGAGACTTAAAATTCTGAGTTTTTTGGATTGCTGAGTATGACCACTGAGTATGACCAATTCTAAGATGGACTGATTTTTGACCAGGATAGACTAGTTTTGGACAAAATTTTGACTTAGACTGTACTAGTTTTTGACACAGATAGAGTTTCGACTTAGGACGGACTAGTTTCTGACACGGACAGAGTTTCAACTTAGGACAGACTAGTTTCTGACATGAACAGAGTTTAAAATCACTGAGTTGTTTCTTGTCTTCTCCAATTTTTGGTATTTCAGTTTTTGTTTTAGGGATGAGAACACAGAAAACAAGTAGTATGTATAGTGACTCCAATCACAACATGCAAACACTAAGGAATTTGGTGAGGAAAGAAAACCTTTGCTTGTAGAATCAGGTACACACCCAATAGCTAATCAAAATACGATAGCTAAGTCTCACACAATGGATTCTCAATGCCGTATTATTCGACTCCAAACGCTAATGGGGGCACGAAATGACAAGTATCTTGGGAGAGTTACTATCTTTCTTGCATAAAGATTATCCCCCTTTCAGAGATGAACTGGGTAGCTTCTAATTTTCAATTGGAACTAGTAAGGGATCCATTCGGCACGTCGGGGTATAAACTCAATTAAGAGGTCTCCCAGCCTTGAAAACCAAGGTTTAATATACCCGAAGGTATGGAGGAGAGCTATTCCCAAGCACTGCCGTTGACTTGATTTTCATCAAATCACGTTTATTTTATAGTGGGTTGGAGTACTTGGCATTTAGCCGTTCCCACTTAGGTCGTTCCCCTCACACCGACCGTAACAACTTTAAGAATTTTTCAACCCCTCGGGAGGGCAGGCCTGCTAAAGATGTACAAATTTCAAACAAAGAAAAAGCCTCAAGGGTCTGGATTTTTGATTGTCTAGAAAAAGACAAGAGCATACTCTCCTACCTCTTAGAATCTTCTAAAAACACAAAATACAGTTTTGTTCTTTAACTAGATAGCAAGTTAGGTTCCTAAAAATAAATTTAAAGAATACACGATGTTTAGTCGATTCTCCTTAGGCAACCTGCAAAGACAACGAATCAGTAGTCATATTATCTTTGTGCGACAAGCATATTCTTCGGCAAGCGTTCTGCAAAAAGTGATTAGGCTGTGAAAAATTCTGAGATAAACAGATAAACAGTCAGGGTCAGTCATTAGAATAATCAATTTGAATCAGAAAACCAAAATCATGAATTTTGCCTTTTTAACCAGAAAACACAGAGTCGTACGACAGTATAAAAATTCGTACGATATAGGATCCCAGCTTGTACGAGATAGGATTCCAGTTCGTACAACACCTGTAGTTTGTCGTTTGAGCTTGTGGGAAATGTCGTACGAGATGTACGGACGAAAAATCGAAAAATTTGAAATCTGGAAAAATACCAAAAAACAAAGCAGTCGGTCTTGGAGGCCAAAAAATGTAGTCTTCCGCCCCACGGTGGGCGCACGATAAAATGTGAAACCTAACCCCACACATGAGAAAAACTTGAAAAATGAGCAAAAAAATTCAAAATTGAAAACATAAAGAGGCTTAAGATCGATCACTTACCGCTGACTCATAGTTTTGAGGTCAATTATGACGTCTTTGGCGCTTGAATCGATGTTGACGAGTAGGGACCACCATTTTCTTCGCAGAAGGGTTTTTTAATTTTCAAACTTGGAGGGTTAAAATGATTTGAAAATGACACTTTTGTCCCATATATAGCCAAAAACCTAATTTTTCAACTTGCTCTAATGGACATGAAAATTGTACCCTTAGCTAATTTGCCCGTTCTAATTCCATTTTCGGGATCGAAATCGAAATTTGAGATCATTTTCCTAGTCAATTTCACAATTTGGACCACTTAGCGCTCTTTTCATCAAATGCTCATTTTTCTTCCAATCGCGCTCAAATTTCAACGTTGAATATCAATTTCAATTTTACGATCAAATCTGTGCTCAATTTCTTATCAATCAATGTCGAATTTTTCAAATATTCCTCAGAATCAATTTGTGCTCAAATAACTTATCATCGCCAACAATTGCCTATAATCATCAATCCCTCGTTATCTTTCGATTTTGTTCCCGAGGGGGCATGCTCACGACCTTATGACCTCACATCTCACAAGTCAAGAAATATTTATCAAATCTTCATCAAAAGTCGAGCAAAATCTTCTAAAGAAAATCAATTCTTATTGCTGAGGGGCATCTCAGCTTCATCGCTTCACATTAAGTTGAGATCCCTCGATCATCTGAATCGAATCAATCGCTAGGGGCATATTAGTTCCATCGCTTCAAATCAAGCTGATATTTGTCTTTCATCTGAATCAATCTCTTAACGTTAATCAGTTTCATCGCTTCAAATCAAGCTGATTATTAATTTAAAGTTAATCAAAAGTTTAAAGAGTATCTTTGATCACACTCAAATCTAAGCAGGTGTTCAGTATTCGTTTCTTGATCAAGCTAGACAGTTTATTCTTCACTCATCGTATCTTGATCAATCAAGTTCAAGATTGATTTTTATCTTTACTCACTGCATCTAAGTTCAATCAAGTTCTAGATCAGCAAGATCCACTTCTTGTTTAATCAAGTTCAAGTTCGGTATCTTTTGTTTTTTATTGTTCCTCAGTTCAATCAAGTTTCGGATTGGTATCACTTTAATTAGACTTCATTTAGCTTTGTCGCTTCGAACCAAGCTAAACACCTTGCTCTTCATCTAGTTTGTGATCAATCAAGTTCAAAACTGGCATTTCTTAGACATCACACATTCTTTGAACCAACACTCTGCTCACACATTAATTCAAAGAGGGGCAAATGTAATACCCTAAAAATGGTCATCTAAACCATGAGCCCCTAATCTCGACAACATCACCAAGGTCCTAAACAAAGGCAATTAAATCAACCTTGAGCACATTATTAATTCTTTAATCATCAAATATCACATGGCAAATCAATTACTCAATATTGATTAAATATTTATTTAATTAATCGAATCATTTCCAAGAATATCATTTTTATCAATTATCTTATTTAATTTATTAAATATCCTTGCATATTTAATTAATTAATAAATTTGCCATTTAATCATGCAAAAGGATTTAATTTATTATAAAAGAAGAATTAATTACAAAGCAAGAAATAAAAATGATAACTTATTGGTTTTTCTTTAGGTGAGTGTTTTTTGCTATTGGATATTACATCTATATATATATATATTTTTGCAAGGCGGCAATACCACTTGATATATTCTTTTAATAATATATAATTTTTACAATATATTTAAAAACCGGTTCAAACTGAGCTCCCAGAGAAAAGAACCGGCAAGAAAAACTCTGGTCATTGCTCATCAACATGACTATAGAAGAGAAGTAGTGAACAATCCTCTAGCCGGAGCTAGTTACAAAATAGAGATCAACAAAGGAGCATGCAGGCTCATTTACAAATAGGAGCATGCAAGCTCATTTTACAGAATAGGAGCATGCAAGCTTATTCATATCTATATTATTTGTTGTTATCATTTGTAGCAACACTTTAAAAAAAATATGATTTCATAATACAAAGAGAGTGGACCTTGTGCCCACATTCACATATTGAAAAAAGAAAACAAAATTATATGCTAATTCATAGGGAAAATTATATAACATTTCTTTTTACTAAACATACAAAATCACAATAAAATGACCCTACAAACATCCAAGACTAAAACTTGAATAAAATATTGCAATCCAATGTTAGTGTGACAATGATGGTCTTCATTTTGCAACCTTGCAACATCTCTTCCTCTAGTAGCAAATTTATAACTCAACCATTTTGTGATTTTAACCTCCAAGCAAACTCTTCAAAATCGATCACCCGCTTTCAACCTATTGGAAACCAACAAGAAGCTAAAGAAGATAATCTCACCTCTCCTCTTTATCTCTTCCAATCATGGTGCCTAGTTTTAAGATTTTAGTTAATTGATTAAGATTGTAACTCCCATTGCAAGTGACACATATCCTTTAAGGTCTAACAAAGTCAAACAAAAATAGGATGCGCTGATACCCATCTTTATGATTTCTTCCTGTAAAGACAATGCAATTTTTCAAGGTCTAATCCACGAATGGTGGATTCCACACATAATTAATGCCTAGTCAACATAATCAACACATGACATGCAAGATTCCCTCAAAATTCTAACTCCTCACTCAACTATCTAGTTCAAAAATATAAAATATAGGTTAAATTTGGAAATTAAATATGATACAAGTTATTCACCACCCTATTCACCTTTACAAGATATTATAACTCTCACCGGGTGTTATGAACAAGTGTACAAGTGTCAAGCGAGGCCTTTCAAAGATTCCAACCAAAGGGGAATGTATAATGAGAGATAAATTTTGAATATTTGAAATGTAGAGATTGCCTCTTGCACATGGAACCACAAGGTTACACCACAATGAAATAAACTTGTAAAAATAAATGTTAGTTCATGTTGATGATTGAACCTTTAAAGATGATCTTACATTTGGTGCCTAGAATGATGTGACACATAGACAATACATAATATATTCTTCTCTAAGCTCTTTGGCCTAGATGTTGTAATGACATTCTAGTATTATTTGAAAGGAGAGAAAGAGTATCTTTAATTACAACAACATAGCGCATAAATCGACACAATGTGCATTAAGTCATGGTTAGCCGAAATAGGTCAATGAGATTTAATTTAGATTAGAATTTAAAAAGTTTAAATTTCATATTTGTAACTACATAAATAATTTCACTATAAATATAAAATAATGAATAAAAGATATGACCAATATGTAAGAATGAATAGTGATAAATGAAAATGTGGTGATCATAAACAATAGAAATATACCACTTTTAAGTTTGTTATGATATTAATAACACTTTAGTCAAAGTGACCATAATGTTTACAAAAGTCTTATAAGATCAAACCCATCTAGTAATCAATTTTCAAATTAATTTAAAAATAAGATAAACTTGTTTACCAAAGAATTTAAATTAAAACGCTATTAAAAAATTCATCAAAAATAAACTAATAGGGTAAAGTGCACTTTTATCGAGTACAATATGCTACCAGTGTTTTTAATTTTAATTTTAATTTTAATTTTTAAAGTAGCTTCCATTAAATTCCGCGACAATTGCAAAATCTGTATGAATTACAGAAAATCTAATGAATCCCTGTGGTTCTCTACGCAAGCACCAATTTTTTAAGCTATATAGTTGCAGATGCCTGAATAAGATTTTCAAATTCTCTGGTCCCAGATCATGTATGGACGGACATGAGCGATTTAGTTTGAGATCTTGTGGGTAATGTCAACGAAGAGCACGGAGATAAGCAGAAAAAACAATGGATAAATGGAAGAAAAATAGCAGCAGAACTAAAGTATGTAAAATCAAGACAAGTACGATCCTTTCTCTATCTCTGCTCCTTTTCGTCTTCTTCTTAACATATTATTCTCTACCTACATCAAGATCAACAAATTCAGCAGCAATTATAGCAGGGGAGCTCCCTCAATGCACTGCCAGATACAAGTACAGGCCAGATTCATTGAAGTGGCTTCCCAAGGACGAGAAATACATGTGGTTTGCACCTCACAGTGGCTTCAGCAATCAGGTTTCAGAGTTCAAGAATGCTCTGTTGATTGCAGGAATATTGAACAGAACCCTCATCATTCCCCCCATCATGGATCATCATGCTGTGGCTTTAGGAAGCTGCCCAAAATTCAGAGTTAAACCTGCTCACGAACTTCGGAGCGCTGTGTGGGATCACATCAACTCTCTAATGAAAAAATCTAGGTATGTATCCACTACAATCCCCTTAGTATTCATTTTCAAATTTTTTGATCTGAATATTTTCCCATTCATTTGATAGCTTTTCATTAAATGTCCCACTCTTTTTAAGGAGGTTCGTTTTTGAATGCAATAACTTGTTTTCAGCTCCATTTTGGTTATTTTTAGCATCCATTTCCATCTTCTTTCAGACTATCGTATTCCCTTTTATACGCGTTTCCACCTCTTTTGATAATATAGAATTCCTTGTACACCCATTTTCACTTGAGAAGATATAGTTTCCTTTTACACCCATTTCCACAATCTTCAGAGTTATGAATTCCGTTTTCAACATATAATTCCCTCCTACACCCATCTGTAATATATTTCAGAGTTATTGCTTCCCTTTTCAAGCTTTTAGTTGAACTATTCTTTTATCCAGTTTCCTTATTAATGCTAGGGATCTTAGTTCCAATTCTTTGCAGGTATGTTTCTATGGCAGATATCATTGATCTGTCCGGGCTAATATCTTCATCCCTGGTGAAAGTAATTGATCTTCGGATCTTTGTTTCACTTTGGTGTGGTCTAGATATAAGGTCATCATGTTCTGGAAGCCTTTGCCATAGCTTAGCTGAAACGATTCAAGCATGGGGCAGTTATAAAAAATGTGGGGAGCTGTTGTCGGGTCTCATAAGAAATACACCACATTGTGTGTATGGAGTTGAAGAGGATTGCAGAACAACAGTATGGACATACCAAGAGGAGTTTGATAATACAATGGACTCATTTCAGCCTGATGACAGCTTGAGAATGAAAAAGAAAATTAATTATAGTAGAAAGCGTCGAAACATAGATAAAGCTCTTGGGCATGGATCAAAAGCAGATCATGCCACTGTTCTTCTCTTTGGGACCCTTTTCACTGCACCTTACAAAGGCTCAGAGCTATATATTGACATCCATAAGGGTCCTAAAGATGAACGGATAGGATCTTTGCTAGAGAAGACTGAGTTTCTTCTATTTGCCCCAGAGATCTTAAATGCTGGGAAAGAGTATGCCAGAGAAAGGATAAAGGAACCTTTTCTTTGTGCTCAACTCAGAATGCTGGATGGCCAGTTCAAGAATCATTGGCAAACTACTTTTTCTGCATTGAAGGATAAGCTGAAAAATGTACAAAATCAGTTCCAGGGAAAGCACAAAGCAGTGGATATTTTTCTTATGACAGACCTTCCAGAATCAAATTGGACAGGAACATATTTAGGAGATCTGGCTGCGGATTCAAGATCCTATAAATTGCATGTCTTGAATGAAAAGGATGATTTTGTTGTAAACACTTCTAGAAAGTTTATTACTAGAGAATACGGATTTAGATCAGGAGTTTCCCAACATTTTCTTAAGAGACTGAGTACAAATGGAAAATATTCGCCAAGGGTGTTGCCTGATATTCTTCTTTATATAGAAGAGACGATCTGTAGTTGTGCTTCCGTAGGTTTCGTTGGAACTGTTGGATCTACTATTGCTGACAACATAGAACAAATGAGGAAACATAATGTATGCTCCTTATCATTGGGCTAATTTTTTAGCAAATGATTAGGCCCTTATTCTCATATTAAGTTGTCATCATCCATTTCATAGGTAGAAGTGGACATCATTCAACCCATAGGATCTTTGCTTTCTTTGCAATATAGTTGATCTATTCGTTTATTAAATTATTTCCTTTCAATAAAATCTGGACTATACTCATAGTGTTGAGGCAACAGATCGCACATATATTAACTTCATTTGGTAGATTGCAGTATGTCTCTAAAATTAAAAACTAAATTGTAAATCTTTAGTGCATACCTGTGTAGTTAATGGGGCCTCTTCTTGTATTCCAAATGTTTGTTTTTGACTTAAGCTTTTATCTTATTCAGTGCTGTTAAAAGTGTCAGGAAATTTGTTCTTCAGCAATTCCTAGCAGTTCTTATTGTCCTTTGAAGCTCCGCTGATACCTTAAAAGTGTTACGAAAATGTTACCCTGTATATTCTAAGAGGAATTCAAGGCATTTTTAGCAAGGATTCTGACATGGCAGAGAAAACTGAAAACAGGAGGGTACTGAGATAATCACAAGCCTTTGAATTACATTTTTTGGCTGATCAAAAAGAGAAAAATGTGCATTCAAATGTAATTGATATGTCATTCAGGGGACTAACTACTATATATGAGAGAAACAAGGAAAATATCCCCAAGCTATGAGACTCTAGAAGTAAATTTTGGCTGTAGTTAAGTGTGATATAGCAATTGACTTCATATATTTTATTGGCAATTTAGATTTTTTTTCGGTAAATTAATAGCTGCTACAGGGCAGCACCCTTTGTATTGCTATAAAAAAAGGTAACATTTACAGCTTCAGAGTCATGTTGCTTATCTATCCTACTACTAGAGTCCGAGCTCTACACTGCTATACTAATCAAATCTGGTGCCCCTGGCACATCTATATTCCTACCTACCCACATATATCCAAAATGGGATCACCAAACCCCAAAATGGTGACCCTAGAAAGTATCAAAAAGACATTCATTCATTTGATTATAACAATCCTGAACCAAGGCACTACCATCATTATCCAATTACAGCATGCAGAGACATTGCAAAAAATGAGAGCAACTAGGGTCTTAATGGCATCTTTGTCCTTCTCCTTTCCTCGGCACAGGCTTTGATTGGGCATTCTGGATTGCAGTTATCATGGGCTAGCCGTTCCGCAGTGCGGGAGGGGTCATCCTCATCATCACCCTCCACCATTTCCTCTTTTATCTTTCTGCCAATAGCCCTCTCTTCCTTCCCATCGTTCTCCAAGCCCTCACTCCTCAGATAGTCCTTTATCTAGTCTCCACCTAATTCCCAATAGTTTCTTTAGGAAGGCCATGTTTCTGACAATGGCCGGCTTCCTCTATTCAAACTTTTCTGGTTCCGTTGTGTTGACCAGAGGCAGCTTTTTCACCTCCTTCCCTATCCTTCGAATGACATAATAGTCTTGAGGGAGTGGGATCCTCATTTTCTGATCCACATTCTCTAGGACATCATCAGTCTCCCCAAGATAAGAGCTCTTGAATAGCTTCTGGCATAGAATTCTTGCCCCTGCTTCCGTTTCCCCCATTTCAAGAGCAATTGCTAGGAACATGGCGGATATATCAGTGTTGACCTTGTGCTTGTAGCACGCCCCTAAAAATTCATCCCCCAAGATAGACCTACTGCATGGATAACCAAGCAGTGGGAGGAGTTGAGGATGGTTTTTAGTCTCTTTTCAGAGACTGCCACTAGAAATGACTTTTGACGTTTATTGCTAACCAGCCTAATGGGAGTGTCTATTTTGCAAAAAGGCTATATTTCCCACTTCGAAAAGCATGAGTCACTAGTAGCCACCGTGGGGTATAAATAGGATTGAGCTATCTGGCATCAATTTTCGATGGCCACATTTTCACCTATTCTTGCCATTATGACTCCTTCGTCTGGTCATGGTAGTATGAATCTGCTCAAATCTGTAGATGGGACGAGTCATTAGTGTTTGGTTACTGCCACACACGTATTTGCTACACACATACTTGCTATCCATGGCTACTGATGATGTTTACAACCTGCAAGTTGTGTATGCCAACACCACCTCATACTCAATCTCTCGGGAAACCTTCCTTTTGGGTCATTAGTGTTTGGTTACTGCCATACACGTACTTGCTATCCATGGCTAGTGATGATGTTTGCAACCTGCAAGTTGTGTATGCCAACGCCACCTCATACTCGATCTCTCGGGAAACCTTCCTTTCTGCTCATTCTCCTTGAAAATAGTAATGTCACCGCAGTCGTTATACCTTGGTCCATGTGTGAAAAGGCATTTGCTGTCCTCTCTTTCCGCTAGTGTAAAGATTAATGATATGGTGACCACCATCTGGGGCCCACAACCTTTACAACACCGTCTCATTCACATACCCCATGCCACATCATCTACAAGCCTAGCTCTGCAGCTTGTTGGCCCAATTCATCGGCTAGGTCATTTCCTTCCTGATAGACATGTGTTAACTTGAATTCTGCAAATCCGTTAATTGGATCACGTATTGGCTTTAGCCACCTATTCAGCTTCTAGTTTGGAGTCAAGTAGTGTTCCACGGGAACACCGTCCTGCCACTGCCACTGGTGCTTTGCTGAAGACGGGGAAACGTCTCCACGTCTCCAAGGATTCTTGGAGACGCCGAGACTTCTCCATGTCTCCTTGGGAGATGTCTCGGTGTCTCCAAGAATCCTTGGGAAACTCCTTGGAAGATTCCCAGGCATCTCCAAGACTCCTTGGGAGACTCCTAGGCATTTCCAAGACTCCTTGGGAGAATCCCGGGTGTCTCCAAGACTCCTTGGGAAACTTCCAAGCATTTCCAAGACTCCTTGGGAGACTTGCAGGAGTCTCCCGTTCGAACACGTCAAAAAGCAATCAATTTTTTTTTTTTTAAAAATTTTGAGCGATATTTGGGGGTTGTAACCCTAATTTGACATGGGCCCCACCCCTTCCCCCAATGCAATACAAAACCACTAAAACTATTGATTTCATTCACATTTCTAATTCTGATTTTTTTTACCAGCTAGCTGAAGAGGAGAAAAAACTTAGAAATCTTCATATTTAGATTTAGTATTTCAAATTTTGCTATTTTATAATTTTACTAATTTCCTATAGTTTCATTTGAAATGTAATTCTTATACTGTTATACATCTTTTCACAACAAGTTTTTCAGGTACTATAAGTACATGTATAACTATATCAGCACCACTACCTTGCCACCCTCCCTCCTTCCCCAAATTTAGGTCTTTTGTCCCCCCCTCCTCGAAACCCGTCCTCGCGTCCCCTCGTCCCCAACGGCCATGGAACACTGGAGTCGAGTTCTATCTGATGGCATTGATGGTGATCAGGGAGTCTCCTTCAAGATGCAGTCGCCTCGCGTTTAATTCCTTTCCTAATTTTAGGCCGAGTAGTGCCGCTCTGAACTCTGCAAGATTATTGGTGACTTCCTCCAAGTGTTCTAATCTTTCCGCAAGAATGATTCTATTGTGGTCTCGTGCAATGCATTTGGCATCTCCAGGTGCTGGATTCCCGTTCAATGCTCCATCGAAATTGACCTTGGTCCATCCGTCCTCCGGGGCAATCCAAGTCACCCCTGTCCAGGGATTGAGAGGGAGATCAACCTTCCTAGCCTCATTAACGGGGGTTATTGGCAATTTAGATACATGTCATATATGTATTCTAAACATATAGCAAGTAGATGTGTTGTAAGAACCTTAAAAGGTCCTCAACTGAGACAACTGACGTTTAACTGAACCTGTTGCGTTTTAAGTGTGTTCTTTGCAAATTTGTAACAGCAAATATAATTTTGACAAACTTAAGCACAAAAAGCAACTATAGGGAAACGCTAGAAATCAATTCTAATTCAGTAATAAACTGATCAAACCCTTATTGCATGTATTCAACCTTTATTTACCCTCAATACATAAACAGACAATAAAAGATAGGAACTGAAAAATACCAAGAATTTTTGGAAACCCTTATTTCTTCCTTGCTGGTCATACACAGTCCATTATGACAGCATGCTATAACTCACTCCTGACTGACCCAAACAGCTTGCATGGTAGCTCAATGGATGACTCTAGGCTAGGCGCACCTTCTCCTTATTTTATTTATTTTTTGGATCCTTCTAACATGCAAATCGCAGCCCCTTAGGTGATTGGCGCTACTCCCCAGGCAGCCGTACAGCCATCAAAAATATCTTCTTTGGGTATCTTTGTTTCCTTGTTTGCTGCAGCAACAAAATATTGATAAATAACGGTACCTCTCTGACTAATAAGCTCAAACTTGGTCCCTGAATGAAACCATCTGTAAGAGCAAGATCAACTGATATTTCACAGCTTTTGATGCTGTTGTACAAGAATCCCACGTTTCCCTGTACCGATACCTCTGATCACTGCAAAAGAATCTTCTGCTGAAACCCTTAGCCAAAACTCCTCTCAGAGCTCCAAACAAAAATATCAAAACTTAGCATACTGAAAAGAAGACCTAAAATCTTCTTTAATCTTCTCCATTTAGGGTTGGCGCGATTCCCGAGAAAGGTGCAATTTGGCCTTTAATGATGTTTTAACTTTTATTATTTATTTTTGACTATTGAAGTGTCAAAAATAAATCATCTTCCATTTAATATAAAAACTGGCCCCATCTGATGAGAAATAGACCCTCACTTAAGTTATAACTTAAAGTGACTTTTTAAACATTAAAACATTAAAGTTCGCCATTTAATATTTAATTAAAAATAATTAAATATTAATATCTCTCTAAGTATTCATCAGAAATGCCTGCCGTCTGAACTGGAGACTGCCAAACCACAATTTGTCCTTGCCCAACCTACTGGCTATAAATAGCAGGACTGCTAAAAATAGAAAGTATCTCAAACGGAGTCCTGCAGACCTCAAACGAAGACCAGACCTGGAGTGCTTGCTTTGAAGGTGGTGAATCAAACTTTGGAGGAACCTCTACCCAACCTCATCAGCCTACGAGGGTCAGTGATAGGCTAATCTACTCAGCTGACAGATGTCAACTAGAAGGGGACATCACATGTGTTACCCTAGAATGTAAATAATCAAAATTTCCTTTACAACTGAAGATAAAAATTGGATTTAGGAGAGACAACTTTAGGAGTTTAAACATGTCATGTACAAACCTTGAGCATCTTCTCATAATTTCATAAAGCCACACAGTAAAAAGTTATATGTAGAGATTGCCCTGATTATATAAAATCAGGGAAACCCAGGGACGCATCCCAACGTTTTTGGGGTGTCTCCATTTCCAAAACATTTTGGGAATGTGGGGACGCCTAGGGGACGTCCCAAAACATTAAAGGGGATAGCTTGCCATCCCTAGGATGGTCTGGGGACGTCACAGACATACCTATCCATCCTGGGGATAGCAAACCGTCCCATAAAAAAGTGACATTTGAAAAAAAAGCATAGATAAAAATGAAACCATTGCATTCCATAGGAGCATCTCTTTCCATGTGTCCAAAAGATCAGTCCTCTTTTAACAGTGGAAGGCTTCAAATGATGTGGTAAACGATATTTATGATAGGGAATCCACTGCACACCCAGTTGAAATTATAAACTGTTTATCCTGTCATGCCCTATAATTCAAAACCATATACAGGCTTTGATATTATAAAAATCTGTTCAGAACAGAACGTAAGGGATACTAACAATGTATTGAGTTCAGTGTATATTACTAGGAACAATCCACTACCGGATTGGATATTGTCTTAGTCTGAAATTTAGTCCATAAACTGACACTTTGAAAAGTCTATATCTGGCCACTTGTAGATTTAGTATAATAATTCCCTAAGTCAAAGGAGTATATTAAACTTTGCTAGAAACTAAATACTTAATTAGAAAATTAAAATTATAATATTGAGAGGCCCTGATCCTGAAACTTGAAATTGTCTAATCAGAAAATACCTTAATCTGTTTGCCGAATCACTATGCACTATTATTTCTAGGAGAACTTGCACAGTTCCCGTGTCTACATCTTCCTTACTCACAAAGACATTCTAACCATGCTACTTTTTCCTTGAAATATCAGTTCACAGAGTTACAGAGACTTTCAATTACATATCTAATGCAAGCTTGCACAATGATGTGATGGGAAATCTTGTTGGTGTGGTCACGTACCCACCATTTTACTTTTCAGTCTTTGGGCATTTTGTTGTAACTTGTATATTGGCTTTTAATATGACCTGCATATTGACAGTGAATTATAAAAGCAATTAAGTTTTGACATTTGCTAATTTGTTTGACTCTCATGCGAACTCTCAATTCAACACCATTGTTGTGTATTAAGGATCTATGATGTATATGATGAATGCTTTATCTATGTTATCACATGAATATTTGAAATTTCCTTATATATTTGAAATTTTCCCTTTTTTTTGTATAGCTGTACCCTGCTATCCCCAAGAATGGCTTGAAAAAAAACCATCCCTGAAACTCATCCCCTTGTCCTCGCTGCCCCCATTTCAGAAATTTAGGGTAACATGGTATAAAATGGGATCTTGGTGTGATATCCATTAGGAACGAGATGCATACAACTTTTTTTTCACTATTTTGAGTTGTTTTTACTTGCTTCAGTAAATCATTTTGAACCCACGCTTTATGAATTAGATAAGATACCATTAGCTAGGGAAGAGGGCCTGCTAGTTGAGCATGTTCCAATAGTTGTGAGGGTACTCGATAATTTGATCTATTAGTAGAACATATGGACACTATTGTTTGAACATTAAAATATCAGCAAATATTTATTTTTGTGTATAAGTACCATGTAATTAATTAGTTTAATTTACTTTGCATATATCATGCACTAAAATTTATGCAACTACCTGTTAGTCAATACCAAAAGAATGAACATTTTTTGTTCATTGCATTGGGGACCTGGAGAGGACCCAGTAGACTTGTGGAGGGCGATATAAGGCTTACAAATTCTGGTTTTCTATCTTCCTATGGTTGTAAAATTTTGTGAGACAAATTACATGCCTTGTGTATGATTTTTGCATTTTGCATTGATGCTCATCAGGGCAGTTGCAACTACAATGTGTGGCAGAAATCTGTTGTTGATTGTGCTGTGATTGATGTCCATGCTCTAGTTTTTCCACGCAATGCAATGACCCTTATTACAAGTCAGGTGCTATTTGGCAAATCACTCAGAAAAAGTGATGCAATTTTGAATTCACAAATCTAGCAGGTAAGAACAACCCACAAATTGTATTTCACAGAAGGAAGCAAAAAAAATCTAGAAAAAGGACACCATTAGAAAGCTTGCACAAATTCCATGGGAACAAAATGTTTCCAAAGGTCTAGACAATAAAAATGTTTGGAAATATTTTGTTGCACACTGCCCAGTGACAAAAATATGTAATTCGATTATTAGCAAATTCTTTATTCATATATGTACATTATCAAACTTGAAAATAACAAAATATAGACTTGCTATGGGCCATACTACTGTCCATGTTTTTTCCCTGGTTGATTTATGGCTTACTGGCAATAACAGCAAGAAAGCACAACAGATTTACCTTCTTGTCACAGTGTATGCATTATTGCAATGAAAGTCTCTTTTCTATTTTAGATGTCCATTACCAATGTTACCCATGTTCTGCAACGCACACTGCCTACAAATGAATCATATTACAGGGAGCAACAAGGAAGAAAAGTCATAACAATTACAGAAAAGCTTCAGCTGCTCTCCATCAACCCCACCTAGCGTCCAAGCAGTGGCCACTTGTATATACACATGCTCCGTAATCGAGCCTTGAAACTTTGCAAACATGCCATGTCCTCCATCCTCTACTGTACTCCATGTGATAGGCGTTTGCCAAGGAAATAGGTTAAAAAACATTAGAAATGGTTTGAATTTTGATCTTGCCTGATATTTGATTGTGTACAATATTTTTGCCTTTTAAAAAAAATGAGAAGTCAGAGACATCCCCAGCCAAAAAAGTAATAGTTAATGGTTTTTTAGCAGTCCTTATTAAAACATTTTTAAAATCTGCAAAAAAGAAAAACATTTTCGCTGGCAAAGCTCCCAGCACAATCTACCCAAACTGATTACATGAAAACATTAGTCTCCCACAATATAGGCAGGGACTATAATATTTCTTTGCCTTGAAATCATGCATGCATCTTATACCACTGCATAGAGTACAAGAAATATACAAAGTATTGTATTCAAAATATTGTATCACCAAAATGCAAGAAAAGAAAAAGCCTATGATTTTTCACCAATATGTAATGATTCATTATCTTTTAAGCTACATTCAATTTAGACATCACATGTTCAACTTGATCTTTCCTAAAAGTATCAAGTTTTTTTCTCGTGAAGTTGACAAATCTTGGTGGACATTTGATTTGCACCACCTTTTGCACACAAAAGAGATTGTAACTGTTGATGTTTATAGCTGAGGTCGGATCCTTCTAAGGCCGACTTATAAATATGCTAGTGGTCTATGACTTAGCATATTTAATATATGCAACTTTGTATTGGTCCGACTCAATGAAGAGGTTCTTCCTTAAATGTAAAATATAAATTATATTTATACAAGGCCGACTTGATGAAAGTTCATCACCTTTGTGTAAAAGTCTTCTTGCTTCAAATAAGGCCGACCCTTTGTGAAAGGGCTCCTCTCATCATGTATAAATAAAGGTTGCCTTCATCCCCATAAGATATGGAATTATCACTAGGAGAATTTGCAGATTTATAGAAGAAGCAGATTGTATAATCTGAAGAGCAGATCATGTATAATCTATAGCAGATTGACTTAGTGCAAGAGACTGACTTGATCTATCGCTTACATATTGTGCTTCAAGGAGTGAGGCAACTTATATTGGGCTTGTACCTTGCCCCCATTGTAAAAGCATTATTGCTATTCTTATTTAATATATAAGAGAGATAAATTTGCTGGGTTTTTCTCCCTCGAGCAGGAGGGTTTTCCCAGGGTAATCTGTTGTGTTCATTGATCTCTGTGTTGTATTTCTGCTTATTGCAATACTGACCCTAAAATTAACAGTAACAATGCAACATTGGTACATAATCTTTTCATGTAATAATTGATCTTTTGTGCCAGTTAAGTGCACGGTGTGTTGGTTAAGGCATGGCATTGTTATTGTCGCTACCCATTTTCAAACCCTTAGTGGGCTATTAAGCTCATGGGATTCTTGCCTTTGCTATGCCCTTAATCCTATAGTTTGCACATGGTTATGGCTCATGAGTACTTGGCTTGTGGCTACCCTAACTCTTAATTAAGTTATATGATCATTATTATATTCTTATTTACATAATTAGGTTGTCCTATGTGTTATATCATCATATTGTGAATTTGTTCTTCTTGGAGATTTTTGAAGATTGCCCCTCAAAGTGGCTTGTTATTCTCAAATAATTGCAGCATATTTCTATTATATTCTTTTCTTGTGCAAGTTGTTTCAGTATAGACTCAGTGTGTTAAAGTTGGATTGGCTAGGCCCAGTTAATGCCCAAAATTTACTGATAAAAAATAATGAGATGCCCCTTATGAAATTGCTCAAATAACAAATGTTAAAAATGTTGATACTGTTGTAATGACCCTTACAAAAAGCTAGAAAAATGCCCAACAATTATATATTTTTGTTATAATTTTGGCTGACAACATACTTTTAAATGGAATCTAACAAACTGATATGACTTATTGGATATTCTAGTATTCAAACTGCATACCACTGAAATCCTATATTCATTTTAGATTACAAGGGGACATTACAAGGCTACCCTTCCCAAAATTGTTTGTGGGGGCAGAACTCCATGGTAAACACAGGGGAAGGTGATTTCAAACATGATATGGCAAAGTACATTTTCTTGTCTGTTAATAAGAATGCAATAGTCTTATCATCAACAATTGATTGATCATCGGCCTGTTAATGGGCTTTACTGGGTTGATCCAGCTATATTGAAGCATAAGAGTATAACATGGCTTAAACCACATGAAGGGTGGACTAAAATTAATTTTTACGGGGCGTCGAAATGCAATCATGGATTGTTGAGAGCTGGTGTTGTGGCCCCGGATTGCAATGTTAACATAGTAGCTTTTGGAGCCAAAAAATTAATGGATGGAACAAATAATTCTGCAGAGGCCCAAATGGCCATCTTAGCAATTAATATGGTGAAAAGCTTGGCAATTCCTAAACTACACTTAGAAGGAGATTCCCTTATTATTATGAATGCAATTAAGAAAGGAGAGGCAATGGATTGGTGTTTAAATAAATTTATGAAGGTTATTAAAGGGGGATTTAATAAAATTTGAGGATTTTAAAATATCCCACACCATGAATGCAGGAAGGTAACAAAATTGCCGACATTCTTTCAAAATGGGTGGCATCATTTAATGATCCCCAAGAGATTTGGGAAGATTTATGAGAGATCCAGCTTGATGACTGGACAAGGCCATATGGAGCCATTTGAAATGGCATTAATGGGACATTAAGTTTTGTTTCAGGCACAATGGAATTTGTGCAAAATTCATTATAAACTGCAGGTTGCGTCTCATCAAGGCACATTTGCCTTTGGTCTTGGAAGTTGTGAGAAGTGTAGTTGCTTGGTGAGGGTTTTAGACAAACAATGGAGGTGAATTTCACTTTGATTTCATGCAAGCAATAGCTTGCATTTTTGGGAAGAAGTCTGCAGACAGACTGAGAAATGTTTGTAAGATAGAGGATCTGATTTTTTACAAATGGTGGACATTTTCCTGGGGGAAGATTATATGAAATTTGAATTCAGATATTGAACAAATGTCGATATCGCCTCCACTTTCTTGGCATGGTGCTTGGAGCTCGGCAACAAGGAGGATGTAAAATGGGTGATGTGAGAATGTGTCAAAGAGTAGTGGTCATATGGCTTCGAGGGTTTGTTAACCATGGCACATGAGGAATGGCTTCACGCGGCGGAGTTTATACCACCTCTGCGTCCTTTCTTGGTGTGGAGTGCTGATGCCAACAGGGAGGAAAGTCGTGCCGAAGCTTAAGTGGGCTGGGGCCACCTCGAAGATTACCTCTGTGATAGGGAACGGGAAGTGCAATAGTTCGTCTCGAAGTGGTGAAGAATGCAAGAAAATGGTTGATTTTTGAACCAGCAAGATTACTGGGTGAGTGAGCTTCGACAGCAAAATGTCAATAAATAATTCTGGTCTGTAGTCTTAAATTTTGTCTGGGTTTGGCGTTTATAGGGATTGTAATTATGTAAATTTTGTATCTCTGCAAGGGTGTTATGTTTGTAGGGGTAGTTTCTTGGTATGGGTGGTTCATTTGCAGGGGTTGTTTGGAGGCTGCAGCAGCAGTAATATGAGATATTGTAAAGTTTATCATATGTAGGGGTGTAGTGCAGTAACGGTGGGACTGGTAATTTTACCTGGTCTGTATATGGTCATATCAGTGGTAACAGCCACAAGAAAATTTTGTATATCGTATGAACTTTTTATACATTAATATAAATATAAATCAAATTTACCAATTAAAAAAAACAATTGGTTGATCATGAATTTCTGCACATGTATTCTTATTAACGGACAATGCTATTTGATCCCTTCGAAGCTATGCCCATAAAGTAGCATAGAAGCTCTTGCATGAAGCGATTCAAATATGCAAGTTGGACTTCTGATATCTATCCAACAAGACTTCTGATATCTTTCCAACAAGACTGATTTATGATATTGATAATTTTCATCTTCAGGATTAAAGGGGAGAAATTCAAGCTTGATAGATGAAGAGCCTCCGGAGTTGCACATTATCAATTCCAATAGCATGAATGGGTATAGTCATGACTGTTATCACTTAATTTCAGATTTCCCAAGGAAGCCTTGATACCAACAGAGGGTGGAAATACCTTGATATCAGTGAGCAACTTGTTTCGAGATAGAATAGTAAGTTGAGTTCCATTTTCATTGTTCAGACAATTTGAGCTTGATCCACTGATTCATATTCAGTACTAATGAGAAAAGAACTCTTATCTTTTCTTCGCCCCAGCAGACCTTTTACAACAGACTCATTTGAATTTTGGAATGGGTTCTTCCTTCAAATCCTTTTCATTGGTCTGTCATTTTATAATTGTTCTGAAGGCATCATCTTCATTTTTAGATGGTTTTTCTTTCATTTCTTCAATGTTATTTGCATTCATAAAATTCGTTATTGCCACAATGGTTGGACTGTTGCAAGAAAAAAAGTGTTTCTAGTGAGACTCTGAGACTGTGAGACCATTATCTGTTTGTCTATGTTTATGTGAAGAATCATGCTTGAAAAGAATAACTTGTGCCTTTACAAAGCTATCTAACTTGTCTCTTTTGTTCCAAAGCATGGCCTTTTTGCTTGCCGTCTAGGCATGGCAATAACCCAGGAATATGCCTAAAGCTTGGTAGTTCACAAGGTAGACCACCATTTAATGAACACTCCAACATTGAAGCATTCCAAAGATTGTTTCTGATGGTTGTCTCTAAGCTTCAGACTGAAAGTCTTCTGAAGAATCTATCAGAGCTTCTGAAGCCTCAATAAAATACTCATTATCCTCAAAACCTTTGTCATTCATGGCTTTTCTGAATATTCTCCCTTTTTCGTTATCTAAGTAGTCTCTCATGGGTTCATGACCGGTGCTTGACTTTTCATTGTTTTCAATAAATGACCAGGCTAGAAACCGAGCCGATGGGTTTCCCATGCTTCCAAATGCATCTTCAATTTTCAATGGTTGTAAAACAACCGTAATGGACATATCATATTCTCTCATAGAAATCTCCACCTTGCTACCTAAAGCCTGGAGTTATAGTCAAAGACTTTCTTTGCCAAGCAACACCTTTTGCAGATTTTGTTTTCCTTTATGACTGCTAAGAAATGTAATCTTCAATTCATGAAGTACTCCAGTTAAGATCTTTTTTCTCTTAGAAGGATCAACTACTCCAATATCTTCTATGGATTGATGAGAAACGCTATCTTGACTGTCTGAAATCTCATCAAGCATCGTAAAAGCAGCAGAATCCTTTGTTTGACATCCAAATTCTACAAATGTTTCAGCTAAATGAGTGGCATTGGTGCTTGAACGCTTCCAATGAGAACAAGTCCATTCAACTTTAAAACTTGACATGCTGCTAATGCAGCATTAACTTGCAGAGTTGTTTTTTCTCTGATCTTTTGTTCTTACAAGTAGGTCATATCCACCTTCATTACAGTAAGTTGTAAGTATATCATCTATGATTTCCAGTGTCTTCTGAGCAAACAGTCCTCTAGTGCCACCATTGTTTGTCTGTAGAGCTAGCATGGCAAATGTCTCCGATGTGTTTGGAAATCACTGTTTGCTGTTTTAGTAGCCTTCACCATTAGAACAAGTACAACTATACAAGCCCAAGAAGAATCTGAATTTGCTGGGTCAGAATATGAGTAAAGTACATGCTGTACAGGTGCAATTTGAACAGCTGTGACAAATTAGCCTATTGTTGTATGAATCCAAGATGAAAAAACATCACTTTGACAGTTTCCAGCATTTCTTGGATCTATCTAATATGACATAGCTGGTGTATTATAATTGGTGGCTTCTACAGGAACAACCTTGTGAAAGCAGCAGGCGGAGTGCAGCTGCCATAAGAACCATGGTGTGGATATAAATATGATTGAAATCCATTCAAGTTTAAGAACTCAACTGCAGCTTCACATACACACCTAACATCAGTGATAATAAGTGATGCTTGCTTATCAAAATTTTCTTTCGTTTGCAGATTTTCTCTCAATTCACTAATTCTTGAAGAAGACCAATTTAATTCCTTTTCAATTAAATTTTTTTGACACTTATTAACATCGGTGTTAGCTATAGCAATTGATATATCCACAATATAAGCCAAGACATCCTTGTCATTAGCATTGACCTTCGCATCTGTCTCAAATTCAATGCAAAATTGCTCATGATGAACAAATTCAGGCAATCCTTTTTTTATATTTTCACTCTTGTTTCACTAGCCTTCCTCATAATGTCTTCTATTTTTGATTCTTTGGTTATAATGGCCAGGATCTTAAACCACCATACAGGAACAATTTTGGACTTGAGAGAAAGGATCTCTGCACCATTTTCCACCAATTGGAGCCTTCACATTTTCATCACTGTTGTAATGCTTCCCATGCTGACAAGAGCTTTGTAATGACATCGTATGAGAGTGGTGCAATAGATCTTTGCCACTAGTATCTTCGTTATTTTTTGAGGTGTAATCCAAAGGGCAATCAAAGTGCTTACTTTTTGTCTATGTTACCCCAAGTTTCCGGGATGGGGGTACGTGTTTCTGGGATGGTGATTTTTTTTGCCAATTTTGGGGACGGCTAGGGGACGGCAAAGGGGATGGCTATATAAAAATATGAAAAATTAAATTATATAGGGAAATCTAAAATATTCATATCAAAACATGGATAAAGTATGCACGTATACATTATAGAACCTTAACATATAAGAACTAGCAGAATTCTTATGCCAAATTTGTGTTAAATTGAGAGTCAAAGTCAAATTGCTTATAGAATTCATTGTCAAAACTCACTGTCAATATGCAGAATTTATGGGGACATCTCCTAGGAGTCCCTTGTCTCCGGGACGTCCCTAGGACGGGGACGGCTGAAAAAAAAACTGGGGACGCATTCCCGGGTAACATAGCCTTTTGTTGCTCGTTTGGAAGTTTTTGAAAGATTTGTAACAACATTGCCATTCTTGTGATCCAAATTTTCAGATTGAAGATATAGTGGAGCAAGAGTCAAGTGAAGCATCCTTCACAATTTTGTCCCCATCAACATAGCTACTTGGTAGATCAATCTCACATTACAATGGCTTAACCTTTTTAAGGTTTTAAATCATGATAGGTGTTTTTTGGACGCTATTAGAAACCACTGGAATATTTTTCTAGTTCCCGCCGAAGGTAGGAATACTAATGCATCCATTGGATGCAATTTCTTTTATCACTTCAGCCAATCATCATAAACAATTAAAAAAATTGAGCAATAATTCTATGGTCTACAATAAATTTCTTGTTTAACAATTTTGGAAATGCTATGTATCTATTTTAAATAATTATAAAAATGTCATTTAACTTTTTTTCTATTGGTTCATGTTGGAAATATTCAGCACATAAATTAAAGTATGATTATCTTTTTTAAAATTACGTGCCCAATGCATTAATTTTTATGGATCAAATTTCAACTCTATTAGTTTTTGTTCTTGCTTGAATCGTATGAGCACTATTATATATTCATTATAGTCTTTTTCTATTGTGAGGTGGCATGGTAAATTAATATGAAAATTAATTTTGGCTTTAATAAAATTGCATTGATGACTTTAAATTTATATTGTTCTGATTAATTAGAAAAACAGGTTTTAAGGACCCGAAACTTTTTACATATTATGACTTTAAATTTATATTGTTTTTCTGATTGAAATTATAACTTTTTACAAAAAAATCTTGGAGAAAATCAGCCAGCTTTGAGCAGCTACACAATAAAGTGTTTGCTTGCAAATCAAGAAAGATTGAGGAATATTAAGGAGAACTTTTTCATCAGATATTGGAGCACAACCAAAAGCAGTCTAAAGCACATATTCAATTTCATATTTTGTGAAATAATGTGTTGTTGTTTTCAATTATATTATGATCTATTTGTTGATCAAGCTAGAAATTGGAGTTTGCGCCTGACCCAAATCTCTACTCTGTAATGAAATTAAATCATGTTGGCAGTCCAAGTCCATCCTGAGAGAATACATAGGATGAGCCTCGTCATCACAAAAGTTCCCTGATTTCTCCAAATAAGAAATTCAACATTTGGATGGCCTGACTTCCTCACCCATTTGTGCAAACAGATAGTGTAAAATCCAAAGCAGAGGTGGGAGGAACGATTCACCATCTTATGTTCCAAATTATTATTATAAAAATGTTGAAAGGCTACAGTATAATTGGCATTTTTCTTAATAGGGACTTCTTGGTCCAGGTCTAAGTGGCTGTAAACTTGTGGATCTAAAAGCTGGGCTTGTATATTGCTGTTAAATGATGGGCTCGGCTTTTTTAATAAACCGTCTCTTTCTAAATGTAATCCATTAGGGTTGGGGTTTTGCATAAGGTCGAGAGCAATGGTGGGAGAGGAACCCATTGTAGCAACAAAGGCAGGAAACGAAAGCTGATTGTTTGGCTTGTTAAATGTTGCCATGGCCACTGCACTCAGCAGATGATTATGTTCTCCTTTGCAGGTAGTGGTTAGAACAGTGGGGTCTTTATCGCACCTTTGGACCTTCTTTGTAATTGGATAGGAGGAAACTGCACATTTGTAATAAGCTTTAGGTCACTGGCTATTTCTGGTTATCTATTACCCATATTTTTGTCATTGATAGTCATCGCTAACCTAACAATAATAAAACGGATGCTTGTGTTAGTTATAAGTAGATTCATATCAAAATCTGTGATCAAATTATAGTTTTGGGGATTTTACCTGAGCATGCCATACAGACCACATCCACATATACCTCTTTAACATAGTAAAAGTTTAGATTCAAAATCATGAAGAAGCATTTAAATTCACATTAATAAATTGGCAATTGTAAACATCTCCTGACTGTAGTGTCTAATTTTGTGCTCATAGTCATGATTTTCATGGGCGTGGACACAACTGTATGGACTTTCTTATTCGGTGAACCCTCATCTGTAGATGAATTCCCTTTTCCTTTCTCAATTTCTTCCATCACATAATCTGCCTTCTTTTTCTTGCAAGGCAACCTCAAGTAGAGATCATCCATGCAGAACTTGGAATTATTGTCTTCTGACATAAGGGTTAGTAGAATCATGCTATAAACAGAATCTGCTGCTATGCACCCTCCATTGATACTGTCTACTTCTGTATCTAGACTTAATTTCAAAGTTTTTGCCATAGATTTAAAAGAGTACTTACATTTTCTAAGAAAACAAGTTAAGGACGCCTATAAACTTGTATTTATTAAAGACTATCAATGTTATTAGAAATCCTCAACTCTCTTGCACCTATTGTTTCATAAGTTGTATTTCCAAACTCTGGTAATTACTGCACAAGTGGGCTATCATAAGTGTGAGGTTCTGGTCCTCCTTGCTAACATGATTCAATTTGACGGTAAGCTGGAAAGAAATCTGTTTGTAAGATAGCGAACACAAATTTTGTTGGACAAGGGATTGATTTCATGTGTACCACATTTTTTTTGTTGGTCCATCTGGTTTGTGCGCCTATAATATGAACTCCTAGCTCAACTAATTTTTGATAGAGTTGTGAGACATTTGATTGTTTTTGAATATGAGAGGGATTGCAAACTAGCATTCTACTAGGAGTATCTTTAGCTCATTGCTCAATGTAGGTAAGACAGGATGAAACACGCGATTCATGATGAGGCTGACACTGTTGATGATGAAGCACTCAGTGTATGTCACATGGAAGGAGATCATCTTGAAGAGAATGCTTGATGCTTAGTACTTAATTCTCTGCTTTTTATATTTTTGATACATATGAACATTGACATTGCTATCTTATTTATTGATGTTTATGTTTGTGATTATCATTATTCAGAGCTAGACATTCTTTTGTATGAATTCTAAACCTCTACAGTTCATGTCAGGGATTACTGAAGCCTTTCTAGTTCTGATTTTATTTTTTATTCTTTAGAATGTTAATGTTGCAAAATCTAATTTTGCATTTGTTTTTGAAAATCTATTATATTTCTGAATTTGATTTCCTCTATTGACCTTTAAGGCTAAAACTTGATTTGCTAACCTGGATGCTTGTCCTCCATTTCCTATTATAACTACCTCAGAACTTTCTGGAATATAGATTTTTCTCTGGACAACTCAGCACAGGATAGACATAACTTTTAGAGCAAATTAGAATGACAATTTCTTTTGTATTTTAAACTTCATACGATGAGCCCAAAATTTCCCCAAGGATATGAAGTGAATAATGAATAAAGATATTGCAGAAAAAGGGATGAAAATAAAGTGCCTAGCTATGTTAGGCAAAACAGAAGTTGAAATCATGAGTCTGTTCTATAGGGATAGAATAGAGAAACTACGCTGCAAGCAAAGTGCCTCTATTTTAGAGTAATAAAGTGAAAATTGCTTCAGTATAGAGCGACTGTAGGTTAATTTTTGAGTGGGAGTTCTTGCTCATAAATTTGACAAATTATATAGGCACAGGGACATGATTATTTTGAATGAAATAATGCAATTTTGCACTTGATTAAAGATTGATTGTCTTCAAAATTGGGAGTGGCTAACCTATGAGCTTGGCCTGTTCTGTTTATTGGTTGTAAAAAGAACAAAGCTATATTGCTTATTCCTCGTAAAACATTTAATTAAATAACTTTTTTCCTCTGTTGTTTAAATTTAGTACAACTTTGGAATACTCGTAGCAGTGATATTAAAGTGGTGATTCTGCTATCCCATGTTATAAGTTCATGTCTGGAATGGTTTTAGAGAATGAATATGAGAAGTGAATTTAAACAGGCCATGGAAAATTCCGGCATTTGATTCAAAATTGAGTGGTCTAGGACATATTAAAGTTTATTTATTTAGAAAGGAAATTGTTATTCAAGTCTTCACACTGCATAATAAATTCTCCAAATATTAAGTGATTGTCTTGATTTATGGTTTGATATATTTGTTTATGGCCACAAATGGTTTATAATGGTTTATATAATTGGGATAATGCTGATAAATGGGAGAAACATGATAAAAAACTTGTGGGTCCAAGCACTAACATATCTTTATCCTTGAGGAACTCCTCCATATCAATGCCCATGCCTACTAGAAAGATAGAGCTAAGCTCCTAAGCCCTAGTTTCAATATATAACATTAAATACTGACATACAATATATAGGCTCCTCGATTGTTACTCTAAGAACCCTAAGATTTAAAATCCCTAAAACAATCAAAGACAATGCTTTGATACCAAATTAGAAATTTAAAATGCTCAAAATAGAGCTTTGATACCAACTTAGACGTGATGTCTTGTTGATGTGTTTTTTATGCACATGCGAATACAGAATAAAATACCAAGGTATCTTATCCCCTCTTGAACAAAGTCTCTCATATGCTATGCTTTGCGATCAAATGAGACAACTCCAAGGTTACAAAATGTGAGGTTTTGACTTGTGGATAAGTTCAGTGGTTTGATGTGATAATGCTGGAATCACAAGGGGACTTATGTTGTACATGAATACTCAATTCTTATCATGGATTAGGATAGGTATGTCGATGACTTGGGATTTTGCACTGAAGTTCTTGATTCAATTCTAACAAGGATTTCTAAAAAAGGGGTTAAAGGGAATACGGTTAGGAAATCTATGCTAAGCCTAGAATGCAAGAAGTGATGAACAAATTCAGTGGAATCAAATTTGGCAAGGTCTCACCATCAAGTTGAACAGATTTTGACACAAGCTTAGTGCAATCATTTAAGGTGTATTTCGAAGATATTCAAATTACTACCATCAAACATTGATACCATTCAAGTTGATGTATAACAATGGATGCATAATAATCGAAGTTAAGCTTGCATAAACTTCCCATTGACCACGCACCACACGCTTACAATCAACAAGAGGTTAGTGGTATGGATAAATGGATTCCACACAAATACATTCAACAAATTCTTTCATTCAATCTAACAAACTTTAAAGCAAATTCAAATCTAACTTGGAGGAATTGAGAACCTTGAATGCAAGACAACACTTAAACAAAAACCACCATCAAGTCGAACAATGATTTATATTCAAATTTGCAACATCTACTAACAATTCTCAAAAATCTCTCGCTTACAAATGAGAGGCAATGGGGCTTATATAGAGCCTCAAAATAAATGAATGGCTCAGATTGATTCAAGATCAATGGCCAAGATTACAAGATAAAACCCTAATTAAGGTTTGTTACAACCACCATTACATTGACCAATAAGAAACGAGGGTAGGTAAGATAAATAATATTTGATGTAGTGACATGTGTCACCTATTCCCTCCTTGAATGAATATTGACTTGACACCCTTTGATTGAACGAATGGTGATTAGGATGCCACCTCAGCTTGCCTTATACATTTAATCAATTTGCCTTGTGTTACCCCTTATTTATCCGCTTATAGCTTATCAATTAGAGGTCATTATTTTATTAAGTATTGCGAAGCTTAAGTCTTCATCAATTTGAGTTTCGTACTCGTCTGTTGAACCCTTTATAAAGTTCAAAATTCTGGTTCAAAGGAAATGTGGTCTATTAAGTTCTAGGTCTTCATTAGCATAGTTGTTGAACTTGAACTTTGAACCTTGCCGGTTCAAGGTTCAAGGTTCAATCGGTTTTTTGTTTTATGTATTGCGGCTGTCCCATTAACGCTAGTCCTTGTGGTCGTCTTGAACTTGAACCATTGAACCACTCTTGGAATGGTTCAAGGTTCAAGGTTCATTTTCACATCATTGAAATTTTCTTTTGTTTCCTTCTTCTTTGCCGCAAGTGTTGATCTTTTGTCTTTGAACTTTGAACCAATGAACTTCTTTTGAAATAGTTCAAGGTTCAAAGTGTTGTTTCAAATCAGCCCGATGGTGTTTGGGAGATAAAGGTGGCGTGATGGGAACAAAATATTCCTCGTTTTCCGTGTTTTCAAATTGTAATTATGGAAAGCAAACATGAGAAAGCATGTCGACTGTGTGGAATTGATTTTTAATTAATGAGCATGTTAGAACTATATCAAATCATGGGAAGTTTTACACGGATAAATGAGTTGGGGCGAAGTATGCTTTGGTACTTTTCAGTGTTTTCCGTCCTTAAATATGATGCTTCTCAGGTAAGAAAATCATTGTTGTTGCTGGCGAAGAGTAAGGATGCGGAAGGTAATTTAGCTCAGTTTTTCCGAAGGTTACACAGTTTGATGGTGAAGACAGGTGAGTTTAATCACTAACCTCCTTTGCTCTATTTTAGCTCTAAAATTGGTTAGTGTAATTCTTTGCCTCGGGGTTGAATGCTGTCTGATTGATGCAATTTTAAGCAAACATGAGACCAATTCTTCCGAACTTGGGTCGAACATCATGCTTAATTAGTACCCTTCCAAAATTAGATGATACAGCTTTAGTTCAGGATGAGTTAGAGAATTTTCTAGAAAGGGCTAAGAATCCAGAGGCCAATTCCATGATGGAAAAGATAGTTCACAACGGTCTGGTTGAAGCTGCTGCTTTCCCAATCGCTGCTCCTTGCCCATAATTAGTGTATGCATGCATGAGCAAATATGATGCTAATAACAGGTGTATTAGGGCCAGTGATGGAGACATTTTAGTGCGGATTGACAGAGAAATAGTAATGGCTGCAATTGGGATCCCTCACAAAGAGCCGTACAAAGATTGGTCCATAGGAACCTCATATGCATTTTTCTCTGAGAAGAAAAGTGTTTATCAGAGTGTCATTGCTAGAAATTGGTTCCTTAAAATGCAGAAGGGAGGTTCTAGGTTACCTAAACCCTTGACAAGGGAGCATTTTATTACAGAAGTGAGGGATATTGTAATTCTTTTGAATAGGCTCAAGGGGAATTCACATGCCTTCTATTGGGAAGACTGGATGTATTTTTACATTCAGGTGTTATTATCTGATGAGAAATACCTTGATTGGGCGCAAGTAATTGCAGAGAGATTGCATGAGGGTTTGAGTAATTCTGTTGGAATAGCCAGTTTTCATATGTCTTCCTACCTGTTTTATATTTTAGCTTGCATCAAAGAATGGCCAGGATTATATCAAGAACCATGGGTTGATGGAATGAAAGTCTATGAGTTCTATCCACACTTGCAGAGACAGAGGTATACAAAAAACTTCTTGAGATGGAGTGATGTCTTTGTAGGAAGATTAACTTTTGAACTGCAGGGAAATATGAATAAGAGAATGTCATCCAAAGCATTAAAATTGATTAGCACTTATGGGAGTTGTTTTATTCAATTTCCTAGGTTCACTTATATTAGAATTGGAGACTTTGAAGATGAACCTTTCAAATTGCCCCGGTATACTCTCGATAGTTATGTACTCCTGGAAGTTTGCCGACAATTAGCTCACGTTGACAAGAAATTAGGGATGAAAAGTGAGTCTGGAGCAATTTTCCCAATTGAACTTGGATATTACAGCTACAAAACTACCTCTGATGCATTGAATTTAGAAGTGGAACTCAAGAAAATGAATCTGCAACTTTATGTTGCTCGGTAGGGGTTTGACAGTAAAAGATATGCAATAAAATATTTGAATGTTGACGTGAACTTTTCACATATACCCCAGTTAGAAGACTACTGGGAAGATTGCTATGATGAATTTGAAGTCCGAAGAAGATTATGGTCAAGGTTCACTTTACGACAAATCATTACGATGAAATTATCAATGAACATAGCAGGAGTACATGAAGAGGAAGGTGAAGATGTATTGGACCCGGAGTTCAATAAAAGAATTCATAAGCAACCTATTCTTGAAATTGACTGGGATAGGAGAGAAGAAGAAAATATCCAATCCAAAACCTTTAATGTTATAAGGAGAACAGAAAAGTGGTTAAGAAACCGTAAATCTGGAATGAGACTGACCACTACCTCAGTTGAGAAATTAGTTGAGCAACCCCATACTGCAGCACAAACACTCATTTCTTCCTCTGACATAATTGTTGATATTGTAGGTGCTACTGATACGAAGAGTGAGAAGGTTCAAACTAAGAGGTTCAAGGAATCACTATTTGGCTCCTCATCAGTTCGAGTCACCCGTTCCAGAAATAAGAAGAAAAGTAAAGAACCTACAAGAGAAGAAGCTATCATAATCCTTGATAGTGAAGAAGCACAAGTAACTATGGGTGAACCAGTAGCAGATATCCTTGCAACTCAAGATGCAGATAAACAAAAAGAACAACCTGAGGATAACCCCAATCAGGCGACCACTTTGGCTTTTATGGATTCATCAGAGTATCAGATGCCACCAGCGAAGGAATCTCCAAATGTTTCCAGATGGTTGGGAGCCTCAATCAGCAAGAAACGAAATGTGGTTCCTATCAGCGTTCCAATAGAAGATATGGTGAGTAGATGCCTTGGAAAAACGTCTAAGTCTAAGAGGCTAAAAGCAGAGGCCATGCTGGAGGTGGACGAGAATACAGGGCATTGGGTAGCTAAAATGGCTAAGCCAATTTCGGACAAAGATCCAGAAAATGCCATTGAGAAGGACTTTTCCATTGAAAAGATTGATTTAGGAACTGCTTCTAGGGCTGCTGACGCAAAACACTTAGAGTCTTCCACTAAAAGGATGTTATCTAGAACATGGAAGGATGAGAAGGACAAGCGGGAACTAAAACAAGTTGTTAAACAGATGGCAGAATACATCAATGCCATACATCATCCCAGTCCGCAACCCCTGTCGCAGATTTCTCTGTGTTTTGTTCCTAAATCGCCAATGAACCAAAATTTGGTGGCTAAGGTTCAGAGGAATCGTATGATGGCGGAAACCTTCGATGAGTGGCTTGAATCCATAATTCAACAGGGAGCAGGATATATTGCTAATCTAATCAGGGTATACGAGGATGCTGTAACTGTAACTCAGGAGTTTGAAACATAGGTGATAGCGTGGGAAAAAGAAAGGAACAAATGGGCAGCAGTGTTGATTCAGATGAAAGATGTGCAAAAATATGGTGTCATGAAATTTCTCGCTGAAAAGGCGGTAAAAGATTTGGATGACAAGATATTGTATGTGGCAAAAGAAAATATTGAATGGAGAAATTCAATCACTAAGCAAGGCCACGAAGAATCCATTAAGCTGTTGAAAGAATTGAAAGAACTCATTGCTGTAATGCAGAAAGATTTGAAGTGCATTGATGTACAACTTCTTAAGGAAGACGGACAAACCATCGAGCAGACAATGGATATGGTGGAGAATTTCAAAGGAAAGATGAACCTGGTTAAAGAATCAAAATCTTTAACCGAAGATGACTTCTCCAGAGTTGCCAGAATTGAATCTATGTTGGTTGTCTGTTCTGATCACTTAGAAACGCACAAAACTAAAGTTACGGAAGTGAGTATGGACAAAGAGGTCTGGAAGGAACGCATCTTGCACATTGGGCTCACACATTATTAGGTTGTTCACAACTTTTCAGCGGCTCATATGGAGTGGCGAAATATACGTGGCACAACACACCAATAAGACAAATCAAGAACCGTTTCCTGTTCTGCAATTATAGCTCTGTTTACGGCTCTTGGCCGTTTTAGTTAATTTTAGTTACGAACGGTTGTTTCTTGAAGCTTTGTGTTTAGCTATTAGGTTAGCCTGGTGGCTATAAATAGAAGGAATGGATGTTTTGGCGCGGATCCATAAAATTTTGTAAAAATTAAGATAGCAGACTGTTTTACTTGTTAATTTCAGTGAAATACTCCATCTTTGAATGGAATGGAATGTCTAATACAACTTTTGATACCTGTGTGTTTGAATATATAAAAGATTTCTGTTGGGATATTTATATGTTCATGTATTGGATTCCCTTCTCTGTTTTTTTATCAAATATTAAGTCTGTAAATCAATCTGATGAATGAAATTAGCTAAAAGCATTTGAATATTCTGATTCCCTTTGACCTGTGAGGCATGAGCGATTATCAATCAGAGTTCAAATATTTTGATCACTTCATATAGGTTAATCATTATTTGAAGTTTAATGTTTTGTTATGCATTCCAATAATCTTTGTGAGACGTTCATTTTGTGTTGACAAGTGAATGTTAAAGCCTTTCTTTGCTTTTTGGTTAAAAGTGAATTATATGATAAAATTTGGTCAAAATTCATTGAATATCATATGGGGAGCTGTACCCTTATGCAGAGGGTAAATTAACATTATTTACCCAACTGTTGGTTTTCATTGGTTTCCTACTGGGCAAACATGAGTATTTGTTAATAAATTTTGGGAAATCCAATCTGTTAACTAACACCTTGTACATTCCTCTTCTTCATAATGTTTGGAATTCCTTGTGATACTATGCATTTCATTCTTATGTTAAGGAATTCCATCAACTATTTCCTCATGTTTGGAAAATTTTCCCAATCTTGGAATCTTGAATTATTTCTTTCCTTGGTGTTCTTTGATGTTGAAATTCCTTGATGTAGTTCTGGATTTCTTGATGTGAAGTCCCTCGTCTTCATGTCTTGAACTCACTTCCCTTCATTTGTTCATCATCAAGGTGAAGTCTTCTTCATGATTGATCTAGTCCTCATCTTCACCTTCGAAATTCCCTGTCCTGAAATCCTCTTCCAATCCTTGAAGTATTGATCTTCCTCATCCACATTTGTGATGTTGTCTTTGCAATATGCATCCTCCTTCAAGCCTTGATCATCATGCCTCCCTTCCTCGTAACAGTTCTACAAGAAAACAAGTATCGAATCAAACACCAATGGGATAAACTTGATTTCAACCTTGGTGGGAAATTCATCTGCATACAGATGAATCAGTTCTCAAAACATCCGCATTATCCTTGTCCATTTCTTCATTTGGTGGAAATTTGATGCTTATCTGGACAACTTCCTTTGTAAATCCGCCCTTCAGTGGAAATCTGACCCTCATCTGGACTCATTGTCCTTGAATTTTTTTTGTTGATTGGATCATCATTTGATGGAGTGGAGATTTGGATACCATTAGGACTTTGTTCCTGACATTTGTCCCAACATGTGATAGGTAATTTTAGAAAATTGTAACACCAATTTTGGAAAATCTGAAGGTTTGGATTGAAATATGAAAAATTTTCCCCAAGAAAACCTGATTTTTCAGACTTAGGATTAGTTTGATTGCAATAAATAAGTTTGAAGACGCCCCTGAAAGTCTGAAAATGGCTCCAAAAGTCTGAAGACACTGAACATGATGAAAATCTGTGGCTGGAAGTGGTCACAACCATGTCACATGCTTGCATTTGAATTATTTTGACCCTCAAAACTTAGAAATGGCCACATCTGGGCACAACTATGGCACTGGAAATGAAGTTTCAGTCTGAAGATAACTCATAAAATGTCAAAATTGGTGCCCAGAAGTATACCACAATGCTTGGAAAAAGGTGTGGAAAAGTTTGATTTTTAATTCTTAAAGTTTGAAGACACCCTTCCAAGGTCCAACAATGGCTGCCCAATGTCTGAAGACAACCTCCAACTTAGATAAATCAGTCATTTAAAGTTGTCGCAGTATTAGGGAACACTTGTATTTGATGGATTTCACCTTCCCAAAGTTAAGTTTGTCAAATCTGGGCACAAAGAAAGGGTTGGTAAAAAATATCTTAGCACTTTAAAATCACGGATGATGACGTTCAAAAACATCTTAACACTCCAAAGGTTTACACTTAGACAAAATTAGGGTCATCTAAAATCTCAACTTTTACACATTGATCCTATTCAAAATTCAAAAGCCCTCTCATAAGCAAAGGCAAACACTAGGAAATTAGGCAAAACTTCTACTCTAAAAAGCGAAAAGTGGGAGCCCCCATTTGCAATGGGGCGATGTGTGAAGACATTACAACATGTCCCCACTTTGAAATAGAATTTAATAATAAATAATAAATAATAAATAATAAATAATAAATAATAAATAATAAATAATAAATAATAAATAATAAATAATAAATAATAAATAATAAATAATAAATAATAAAAAATAAAATTAAAATATTAAAAAAAGTTAAATTAAAATATAAAAGAATATAATTAAATATAATTAAGATTTAATTAAGTTAATGAATAGTCAAAAGACATAAAATGAAAAGTTGTGTCTCCCTCAAATATGAGATATAAAAGGGAGAAGAGAACTTCATTTGAGGGGGGCATAATTTGGGAATGAAAGGTGCAGGTCCGATTTAAATTAGAAGAGCAGATCTGATTGTGAAGGTTGTGTCCCTTTCAAAGAGCAAAAATAATGAAGAGTTGCTTATGGTGAAAGGGTGTGTCTCTTGCCAAAGGGCATACATGATGAAGAGGTGTGACCTCTCCCTCACATTAGGAGATATAAAGGAAAGGAATCAATAGCATCCAGGGAGATCACCATCAATCAGATCCGATCAGAATTGTTATTAAGTTACAAGTAGTAATATCCTTGTTCTTGGTGGTATGCATGTGGATGTGCTTAATATATGCAACCTAATAATATTCTTTTGCAAAATTTAGTAGTAATATTAATAATATTAATAATATTAATATAGACTGCAATATGTATGACAATCACACTTAATATACATTCAAATTAATTGCAAATATATTCACAGTCTCAGTACTTAATCTATTCTGATTCTTCTATTCCCCAAGGGAGATGGGTGCTACTAGGGAAGGGCAGAGTAAAACCACTTCAATAGAAAGCCCCAAGGGTGAAAGGACTCCTCCTGAAATCTGGGCTGTAGGCCCCAAGGGTGAATGGACCGAGTTCCGGTATTCTAGGTTACATTAAGGAGGTGGTGTCAAGTGCCCTAGGCAACCATGCCCTCTTCTAGGAATAGGGTCAAATTGGTTTGGGTTTAGGCATGGTTTACATGGCATCATAATTTATATTACAAAGAATTAGTTAGTTATGCTCAATTAATAGTGATAAAAGGTAGTAACATAGATGTTGCCCTTGGGAGTTGACAATGTATAAATAGGGGTCATTACAATTGGTATCAGAGCTTTGATCCTCCCATTTGCAGGGTAAACACAAATCGATGAATCATTCTAGTCAGTAAGGAATCTAACAATACATGTATTTTTGTGTATGCTCCGTGTTTGCATATATCCACGTGTATACTTCGTGTTTTATGTGTATGCTCTGTGTTTGGTTCATGCCTGATATGTTTCCAACATGTTTATTCCATGTGTGTTTCATATTGGGAATCATTTTGAACACTCCATGATCATTGCTTGAGGACAAGCAATCTTGAGTGGGGTGGGCTGTGATGTCCCCATTTTGAAATAGAATTTAATAATAAATAATAAATAATGAATAATGAATAATAAATAATAAATAATAAATAACAAATAATAAATAACAAATAATAAATAATAAATAATAAATAATAAAATTAAAATATTAAAAAAAGTTAAATTAAAATATAAAAGAATATAATTAAATATAATTAAGATTTAATTAAGTTAATGAATAGTCAAAAGACATAAAATGAAAAGTTGTGTCTCCCTCAAATATGAGATATAAAAGGGAGAAGAGAACTTCATTTGAGGGGGGCATAATTTGGGAATGAGAGGTGCAGGTCTGATTTAAATTAGAAGAGCAGATCTGATTGTGAAGGTTGTGTCCCTTTTAAAGAGCAAAAATAATGAAGAGTTGCTTATGGTGAAAGGGTGTGTCTCTTGCCAAAGGGCATACATGATGAAGAGGTGTGACCTCTCCCTCACATTAAGAGATATAAAGGAAAGGAATCAATAGCATCCAGGGAGATCACCATCAATTAGATCCGATTAGAATTGTTATTAAGTTACAAGCAGTAATATCCTTGTTCTTGGTGGTATGCATGTGGATGTTCTTAATATATGCAGCCTAATAATATTCTTCTGCAGAATTTAGTAGTAATATTAATAATATTAATAATATTAATAATATTAATATAGACTGCAATATGTATGACAATCACATGTAATATACATTCAAATTAATTGAAAGACAAATATATTCACAGTCTCAGTACTTAATCTATTCTGATTCTTCTATTCCCTAAGGGAGATGGGTGCTACTATGGAAGGGCAGAGTAAAACCACTTCAATAGAAAGCCCCAAGGGTGAAAGGACTCCTCTTGAAATCTGGGCTGTAGGCCCCAAGGGTGAATGGACCGAGTTCTGGTATTCTAGGTTACATTAAGGAGGTGGTGTCAAGCGCCCTAGGCAACCATGCCCTCTTCTAGGAATAGGGTCAAATTGGTTTGGGTTTAGGCATGGTTTACATGGCATCATAATTTATATTACAAAGAATTAGTTAGTTATGCTCAATTAATAGTGATAAAAGGTAGTAACATAGATGTTGCTCTTGGGAGTTGACAATGTATAAATAGGGGTCATTACAATTGGTATCAGAGCTTTGATCTTGCCATTTGCAGGGTAAACACAAATCGATGAATCATTCTAGTCAATAAGGAATCTAACAATACATGTATTATTGTATATGCTCCGTGTTTGCATATATCCACGTGTATACTTCGTGTTTTATGTGTATGCTCTGTGTTTGGTTCATGCCTGATATGTTTCCAACATGTTTATTCCATGTGTGTTTCATATTGGGAATCATTTTGAACACTCCATGATCATTGCTTGAGGACAAGCAATCTTGAGTGGAGCGGGCTGTGATGTCCCCACTTTGAAATAGAATTTAATAATAAATAATAAATAATGAATAATAAATAATAAATAATAAATAATAAATAATAAATAATAAAATTAAAATATTAAAAAAAGTTAAATTAAAATATAAAAGAATATAATTAAATATAATTAAGATTTAATTAAGTTAATGAATAGTCAAAAGACAAAATGAAAAGTTGTGACTCCCTCAAATATGAGATATAAAAGGGAGAAGAGAACTTCATTTGAGGGGGGCATAAATTGGGAGTGAGAGGTGCAGGTCTGATTTAAATTAGAGGAGCAGATCTGATTGTGAAGGTTGTGTCCCTTTCAAAGGGCAAAAATAATGAAGAGTTGCTTATGGTGAAAGGGTGTGTCTCTTGCCAAAGGGCATACATGATGAAGAGGTGTGACCTTTCCCTCACATTAAGAGATATAAAGGAAAGGAATCAAGAGCATTCAGGGAGATCACCATCGATCAGAATTGTTATTAAGTTACAGGCAGTGATATCCTTGTTCTTGGTGGTATGCATGGGGATGTGCTTAATATATGCAGCCTAATAATATTCTTCTGCAGAATTTAGTAGTAATATTAATAATATTAATATAGACTGCAATATGTATGACAGTCACACTTAATATACATTCAAAATAATTGAAAGACAAATATATTCACAGTGGACTCCTCCTGAAATCTGGGTTGCAGGCCCCAAGGGTGAATGGACCGAGTTCCGGTAATCTGGGCTACCATTAAGAAGGTGGTGTCAAGCGCCCTAGGCAGCCAAGCCCTCTTCTCCGAATAGGATCAGATTGGTTTGGGTTTAGACATGGTTTTAATGGCATCATAAGTTATATTACAAAGAATTATTTAATTATGCTCAATTAATAGTGATAAAAGGTACTAACATAGATGTTGCTCTTGCGAGTTGACAATGTATAAATAGAAGACATTACATAAGAAATTAAAAATCCCCAATTAAACATAAAACACAGAGCTCTGATTGCCCAATGCGCAACGAAATATAAAATTCAAAGAGACAAACAACAGCTGGAGACATGCATCTTTGTTGCTTTCTATTAAAAAAACCACAAATAAAAAAAAAACCTTTTACAAAATGAACTATAGATTGATTACAAACTACTAATTACAAATAGATTACAAATACTTGCAGCGATCTAGAGCTGCACCCAATCAACTGCCTGGAGCTACATTGAACTCCTTTACGCACTGCTCTACTGGAGCCTTTAAATGTCTGGAGCAATTATTGCTCACAGCAAAAAATCTTCACCAACAGCTGCTGCTGCAAACTCAAAACATTCTCTATTCTGCTCAGAGAACAAATTCTCTGCTGCATACACAAACTTCTTAAATTCTTTCCTCTTTGTTCTTGCTGTCAACAACCAAAATTCCCACTCAAAATTTGAAATTCAAAACTACCTACCGGAATTGTATTCACTGCAGATTATTGCTGCATGTCAGGGGCAAATGGGGGATTGAGATCCCAATGCAATCTTTCAGCTGCTGCAACTTTGATGGCTGCAATTACTCCTGATCAGTAGGTGGACTTCGAATGCACGAAGAATTCAAAAATCCAACAAGAACATTATCTTTAATCACCTAATTTTCTTCTCGCTTAAAAAACAAAAGTTATTTAAGCAAATGGATAGAAATTTATTGTACCTATCACATTACTCAACTAAATTACTAGGAATTTTAAAGCAATCCATCAAAGGTACAAGTAAGGGGTGAATCAACCACCCTAGTTGAATTCCTAGTTGGCTAAAAGAAATAAATTTAACATAGTTTGCAATCACATTGCCATCAAAGACCCTTAAAATCTTATATACTCAAAGAATCTTATGATAAGGTTAATTGGAGAAGTAAAGGATTGTCCCATAGAAATGAAATTAGATTACAATTCTATATATGCAAAGATTAACATGGAGAAAGACACTCAACACAAATATGAGGTTAAAAATATCGAAAGAAAGAGGTTACTCAAGGCACAATCCTCCTCCTACACATGAAAATCATTTTTGTTTTTTGAACAATGCTAAAAAAACAACCGCAATAAATAGGAGGTAGGGAGCTGTCCAAGATAAACAAGAAAACTATAGGCAACAAGAAGTTGACTTCAGTAATCCTCAAGGCTCTTAGTTTGTGCAAAATGTCCAGGTCTAAGAGAGGCAACAAATATAGCTTCTCAACAAGTCTGTGATATGATGAAGATTGCAAGGCAACAAAGAGAATAGTCAAAATGTAGGGAAATACAAAGGAATATGAAAGATAGTGAGACTGAAAAAAGAGGATTACATGCGAACAAGGCAGAAAGAGTTGATTTTCCTTGCAAGACACAACCCAAGAGGTTTTTAGGAAAAATTGCAACAAAAAAACACAACCAAAGGAAGGAACAATATCACAGATTTACAATGGTTGGAACATGCAAAACTATTGTATGAGAGAGTTTAAGATAAAGACATCCCTCTGGTAATTAATTCAATGGCTGAACTCTTCTCCACAAAAGACATCAAAGAAGGAATTAAAAAGCTTGTAGTGGGCAAAGCATGAGACTTAGATGGCTTACAAGAAAAATACATAAAATGGGGCACAAACGCCTCCATACCTTACACCAAAAGAATATTTAATGGGGTCATTTAAGATGTTTTTTCAACAAATTGGACGATTAGTGCTGCCACCCCCTTGCTTTAAAGTGGTGATATCAACAACCAATTAAACTATTGCACTATAATGATCAATCCTCTCTTTGGTAAAAAATTCGGGAGCATGATAGAGCATCAAATCGGTATTTGTGCAAAAAAGAAGGGAAAGAGGGCGAAAGGGTAGACAAGGTTTAGGCCAAAACACTCTACCATTGATCAACGCATTACACAGACATTTGATTGAAAAAGTTTGGGATAAACAAGGAGGAGAGGTCTTTTGTTGCTTCGTTAACTTCAAGAAAGCTTTTGATACTATTGTTAGAAACAAACTATGGAGTGGAATGAAAGAGTTAGAAATTCTAGAGAAGTATAGGGATGTTTTCCATAGGTTGTATGATCAAGTTTGGGCCAAAATTGGAACCACTCAAGGATTATCAAATTGTTTAGTGAGTGACATTAGGGTCAAACAAGGTTACCTGTTATCTTGCATGCTATTTGGGTTGTACATTGACAAATTATGAGAGTGGATAGAAAAGTTTGGTGGTAGGGGTGTCAACTTGACTAGCAATGTAATAAAATTGCTACTATATGCTTATGATCTTATTTTAATGGGCAAAAAATGCATATGATTTGAGGGAACACCAACAAAACTAAGGTCATGAACTCTACCTTGAAGGGAAAGAAGGCTCATATGGAATTTGTCTTTGAAGGCAGTCGCTTGCGAGTGGTTAATGATTGTAAATATCTTGGCCTTTATTTCCATAATAAGTTCAGTTGGGATACATGTACAATAAAAGAAACAAGGTGGATGGAAAATCTTATATTCACTACAAATAGATGCAAAAGGGTTGAATTGTGGGATTGGGAAACTAAGAAAACTCTTGGGTTGTTGGTTGTGCTAGTGGTGCTAAATGGGTGTAAAGTTTGGGGTTTCAACACATCAGCAATGAAATGGAGATAGATAGAGAGATTACAAAAGCATCTAATCGCAAGTAGCTTTAAAATAAAATCATCTATTCCTTATGAGATTGCCTTAGCTGAAGATGAAACCTTTCTTGTGGAGACATTGGCTATGATCCGGTTGCTAAGTTATCTGAAAAGGTTAAAAAACATGGAGTTGTCTCATTGGCCCAAAGTGACATCAGAAGAAAAAATAGATAGAAGGAAGAGAATGTGGATGAAACAAAATGACAAGTGGATGGATAAGTGAAATATCAATATAAAAGAGTGTCCAAATAACAATGAGGCAATCATAAAGTATGTGCAAGAAAAAGTTAGAGAAAGCATATGAACAAAGCAATCAAGGAGGAAAAGAGAATGCTATATCAAGCATTTGAATCCCTCATATGATCACACACAAAAGAACTATATGTGAGAAAAAATTAAGTGGAAAGCAAAAATGTTAATGGCTTAGCTAAGAACTAGTTCTCACCAACTTAGGTGTGAAACCGAAAGGTGGACAATGCCTAAAGAAGTGTGGGTAGGTAGAATATGTTGCTATTGTGCTTTGGAGCTAGTGGAGATGAAATGACACTACGTCATGGAGTGTCCAACTTATATGGACATTTTAGCCAACTACATCAAGATTTTAAATGTGGGTTGCTTGAGTAACTTGTTTGAAGAAGAAAGGATAACTAAAACTAATTTCAAAATGCGTCGTGGTGTGGGTGCTCTACTTGACACTGTGCCTTCTATCGTCTCCCCTCCCCCTACCAACGCTGCTGGGTCTGGGTGCGATGCTCCATGGGTGAATGGTGATGCTGTTGTTCCCCATGGGGATTTGCCTGGTATTTCTGCACTCACGCCCTATGGTGTCTGGGTTTTTGGTGATTCCTCTCGACTAGGTGTTGCTTCTGCCCTCCCTTCTGTTGGGGATGTTGTGGTCCCTAGCTTCTTTGCTGAGGGTGTTGTCTTGGGTACTGGAGTTGCTCTGTCTGGTATTGCTGCTGCTGCCAATGTTGTGGGTTCTAAGGTTTCCAAACCTTCTGCTGGTGGGCGTAGCTTTGCTTGCGTGGCTAGATCTGTTGCTCATCCTGCCAAGGGGATCCGCCCTTTTCCTTGTGTGAAGACCTCTTCTGTGGTGGTATGTGGTTTGGAAGTTGCTAAGAATATTGATTACTACCAGGGCACAACGTTGGTATGCATATTTACGGGTTTCTGACATTCTCTCTGGGATCTCCATTGTTGGGTGAGTGTTCTTGGAAACCTTTGGTTGCCTGTAGCATTGAGCTTTTCCCTTGTGCTAAATGATTTTTCATTGTTGCTTTTGCTTCTTCCCACGATCGTGATTTGGTGTTGGGCAATCTGTGGGCTTAGGGAGATCACTCTCTCTCTGCCAAACCTTGGAAAACTTCCTTTAACCCCCTCATCATACAACTCAATGTGCGTTCGGTTTGGGTTCGCTTACCTAATCTTTCTCTTCATTTTTGGGAGCACTCCTGTTATGAGGCCATTGGTAACTCTATTGGCCGATTCTTGAAGGTTGATGATGCCACGTCCTCCATGGGTCACTCTACCTTTGCCCGAATTTTAATTGAGATTGACATTTCAAGGCCTTTCCCCGGGGATGTGGTTCTTATGGTTGGGGAGAGGCCTTGGACTCAATCATTGGACTATGAGGGCCTTCCATTTTGCTGTCGAAGGTGCTTCTCTACAGGTCATGTAATGTCCCCTTCTCCGCAGTGATTAGTTTTGTTGGCCGTTAGCCTAGTTCGGAGGCCCGTAGGCTAGTCGAGGGCAGAAATTAGGGTTTCCTATTTTCTAGGAGGATTCTTTGGTGATTTCAGGGGCTATATGCGGGAGTTTGACAGTTTGGATTCTGGATTCCTTCTGGGTTTTTAGAGAGCTTCAGGATGGTTCAACATGCATCTGCATCAAGTGTCTTTTTCTAGACTTAGTATTTTTAGTAAGTACGATGATTGCTCAGAATGTGGTTAAAATCACTTTGGAAACACTTACTATTTTTAGCAGTATGCTATTTTTAGTAAGTACTATTTTTAGCAGGATGGCAACAGGCTTGTTCAGATGGCTATTTTCGACAGGTTAGTTTGAGCAGTTGGTTTTCCCTTATTTTTTGGTGCTATTCTTGGCAAGGGTTCCTTAGCTCAGTTCAGTGACTATTTGTGGCAAGGCAATTCTCTCAGCTTGTTTCCCCATATCCTTGGAGCTTGTTTTGGTAGGTTCAGTATTTGATGAAAAATGGTGTTTTAAATTAAATTATAACTTAAGGCAAAGGTTGGACGATTTATTTAAAAGGGGTTGCTTAAGTTATATTGATATATAAGTCATTTCCTTAATTATATATTGGGTGATTTATTGTTGAGGAAAAATACTTTATAAAGTGAAATATTAATATGGCAAGATGGACGCCTTATGGAGAAATAAGTTAATTTTATAATATATTTCACTTATCTACCTTGGATGCCACATTATGATTTTATTGTCATTTTTATAAAGAATATTTGCTCCTATGAGAAGGCCGATTTGGAGAAAGGAGAAATGAAATGTAATTTCAAAATAATGTGAAGTGAATGTGCATTTGGATTTGGCATTCATTTGGAGGGATAGTGAATTTGAATTTGAGCCCTCAAAATCTATAAATGAGAGTGTTGGGCTTCTCATTTGGTATGAAATGAATTTGTATCGTTATGCTGCTGAATTGGCGATTGAAAATTTGAGCTTCGAAGTGTGGCTTCCTAGCTAAGTCTCAGTTTTGTACTTGCAAGATAGTACCTAGCCGTGTCCATGTATTCCTAGTGCTGTTGGTGAGTGAGTTGCAGATTATGGAGTGTTCTATTTGGGATTGGAGTGTTTTCTAGTTGCTGGTCGTGAGATTGCTGAAAGTGTATTTTGCTCACACCTCTTGACCAGGCGATTCCATCATTTTGGGTACCGGCTCATCCTTCCTTCCTACCACTGGCGATGCATATTGTAAGTTTTTAGCATCTAATTTTGAGTGTGGATTTTTATATTGCAAATCGAACTTCCCATGTTAGGTGTTGGGTTTTGTGAATACATTGGGAAGCATGCAAAATAAATATGGGTGTTTCGATGGCTTTCCTTGGGTTTGTTTTCATTGTAGCGGGTATAACAATTATTTAGAACATATTTTGGGTGAATTGGGCGAGTAATGAGAGAGTTATGAGCGTTTTAGTGAATCCATAGGCTGCTAGTTTTGCAATTCTAGCCTGTAGATTTTGATGTTCGCATAAATTTCATGTTCTTATTTGGATATTCAACATTACTCTCTTCTCACATTATCTTGATTATTGTAAGGTTAAGTAGTAGTACTACTAACCAATTCTGGTTTGTAACTCTCACCCTGCGGAAAAGTGGAAGATGCTGGCTTGCTGCCTATTTTCAAGTAAATTGTAATTCAGTCCTCCCACTGCATAAGTGGTCGAGTGATGTCTGAGTGTAATGGTCCTCCCACTGCATAAGCGGTTGAGTTGAGATTGTTTTGTAATTTTAGTCCTCCTGTTGAAATATTGCAGTTGAGTGATTTGTGCCTTTGTATGTTTCTCTTGGCTGGTTCATCGCCAAGTTTCTTGCATTCCCGCTGGATAAGCGGAAGGGGCTGGCTTGCCGCCCAAGCATTGTATTGTTTCTAGTTATTTGAAGCTAACGATCCCCTCAACACTGTATGCTCTCACCTTCCCACATTGGGCACTTGGTGATCAGAAAGTGGAAGGGTTGCATTTTCCAGCAAGTTTTTCAGTTTATGCTTTCTAACCTTAACGGGGTATCTGTTTGTGGATGATTATTATTGGCCTAAAAAACAAAAAAAAATAACTGGGATATTACAGGTCACTTGGCTTTAGTCTGTTCTCTCTCTCGACACAAAGGCTCTGCTACTTGGTGGAAGGACGCTACTTTTGATCATTTGACGGTCAATGCTGCTAATCCCGATGACTCCTCTCAGGCGGATGACGACTCCTCCTGAGATGAGGTAGTGCCTCTCATTGCCATTGAAGCTCCTGTTGAACCCCTCGGTGCTACTGACTTGGCCTCCTCTGGCCCTGCTACCCCTGCTCAACATCATCGATCCACTCCTAATGTTGTTTTGTCGCAGCAACTTGTTGATGTTCTGCTGCAGCAGCCTGCTGCTGATGCTGTCTGTAACTCTACAAGCCCCTCCCCGCCCAATCCTTCTTTTGATGGTCTTAATGATAATATTGCTTGGACCATGGTTCGTCATAGGCGAAAGGGAAAATCTTCCCCCCTCCCCCAAATTTGCCTTGGCTCGAATGATTCTCCCTATCTTTGAGTTGGGTTTTGGGTTGTTGCAAGTTTGATAGGGTTTTTCACCTATCCCTATTTTGTTGTTTCCTTTACTGCCTTTGGGCCGTGTTTTTTAAGGGTCAACACCCTTGTCTGTTGTTTTTGTAAATTTGATAGTCTTGGCTATGTCAAGGGTCAACGCCCTAGTTAACGCTGCTTTATTAATAAAAAACAAAAACCGACTACTTGATCAAGATTCACAAGAGAAGATCCAAGATCCAAAAGCAAAAAGAGATCAAATAGTGGTGGTGGTGGTGGTCCATTTGCTTTTGGTTTTTTGTATATATCAGTGTTGTTGGCTATTCGGGGGTCTCATAGACTGTTTGACCTAATGAACGTTATTAAAAACCTTCATTCATTCAATCATATATTGCAATATCTTGTGTGAAGGAAGATAAAACTAGTGGTCCTAAATACCTAAGACCGGTTCTCGTTTCAACTGAATCAAAGCATTTATGTTTTTGAAAAATGATTAGAAGTAAATGATTTTGTATGGAACATCAATAAAGAGATCTCAATATGAAGCTCACAAGATGACATCAATGAATAACTTGACATTTAACAATGTCGACAAGCTTCTCGACTGCCATGTGAGAGAAAAGAAACAAAAAGATTAATGGCATGACAAATTTTTAGTTTCTTTTGGGTCCAAAAAATTGTTTGTATTTTGCATTTTATTAAAGAAGTTGTTATCATTCCTCAAGCAAACGTCTCCATCTTTGTTGATGTCCGTGGATTTAAAATCTTTACCTAAATTTTCCCTTAGGTCATTGGTGAATCCATTGACAACAGTTGTGAAATGACCAAGAATTGAAATCATCTAGCAAAAGCATTGAAAATAGCATTGTGGAGCTGTGCATTGGTCTCTAAACAAAAAACTCACATTGTTATTCCATTAGCTAGTAACTTCTGCTCTTTGCATGCCCATGAAATACAAAATGGGTTCAATGGGTGTCGATAAATTCGAATCCTTCTGAGATTCTATCATTACTAATGCACATATATGTAATTTTATTGCGTATATGCATTGAGGGGTACAACCTGCATCTATAAGACTCGTTTTTGTTTCGCATGTCTAGTTACTTGTATGATAGAAAGTGCACTTTATTTCTTATCAAAATCAGCTGCACTTAAAATAGTGTCTAGATGGTCCATGAAAAATTCAAAGGAAATGGTTGATGTCTCCAACAATATAATTCCATTTTTTAATTTCATACAAAATTCAATATTCTTCTTTGATTTGATCACAATGTTTTGTTTAAATTTATTTTATTTTCTTATAAATTGCTTCGCTTTACCTTTCTCTTACCCACTTTAATATCTTTCCAATCCTCATGATTTTGAATTGATGAGGAAGATCAGTTTAAGAGCATATGAGCAACTTTGGCATGTCATCATTAAGGGATAGATGACAAGAAAAAATAAAATTGTTTGTCTAAATTCATTAGCTTCTAGACATCTTTTGGAAATGGTGGAGATGTGTTGCATGGATGTGGTTTGGACAATTGAGTGGATGGTTGATAAGGCGGGGATTGGGAATAAGCTTTGTGAGATAATATTAAATCTCTTGAAGACCTTAGATGTATGCCCAAATGTGTCATAAGAATGAAGGAAAAGATGTTGATTTGAACTTTCAAGATGTGACTTCTTTTTGAGGTCTTCCTAAATATGAGATACTAATTGGTCACTTGTCTTAAAATCATTTTCTAAGAGTAGTGTAATACCCCTCTCTTGATCAGATTCTATTTTAACCTAGTTTGACTCTAGTTGACTTTTTCTGTTGTTTATGTGGCTGGATGATACCCTATGATGTAATGACTTTTATCAGGATACTATGCTGTGATGTTTTGGATTCAATAAATGTTGGTTATGCTTTATATCTTTAGGGATGTTTCGATGTTATATTTTATTCTTATGTATTGACCATGGATTGACATATTTACTTTATGTATGAGATATATCACGTGTTGTTTTCATGTATGTGTATGAGTTTGTATGGGGTGTGAGGGGATTATCTTCCGTCACTCACTTAAGAGACACAAAATGTCATGACTCTCCTCCACTGATGTGCCTGTAAATGTTGGATATATATATATATATATATATATATATATATATATATATATATATATATATATATATATGTTTCTCGGTGATGCAAGATTGCGAGTACAAGACATCAACTCCACCTGGCTTCATAGGTCTGAGTGTGCCTACTTTATTTCAATGGAAGTTGGAGGAGATAGTCATAAGGCTTGATTTTCCTACCCTTGTCTTGCTCGGTTTTAGAGCAACGTCTGTTGTCAATTGTCAACCTAATCGGAACGCCACTAGGCATTTTCCGATGTCTTTCGTATGTTGTTTTTTGTCTAGTTAGGTGTTGAGTTTGGGTTTAATGTTTGTGTTGGTAGTTTTATTTATTGACTTATTATAAAGTTTGGTTTATTTGAGATTAGTTATTTAATTATTTATACGCGTGAGTAGTAAATTATATATATATAAAATTGTTTGGGTAATTGTATATATATATATGTTTGGAAGTAATTATACCTTTTTAATTAATTAATAAATTAATATTAGTGCTTTGGATAAATGAATTATATAAAAGCGTTAATTATTAATTAAATTGAGTTGCTTTTTACTAATGGAATAAACTTTATTGTTTATTAAAATTATTGGAATTTTAAAATGAAATTTAATCAAATTTCTAAAAAGGAGTGTTTTTTTCATCTTTTGGTGATGCTTGTGTGTTTGGGGGAAATTTCTATTTCTTGTGAAGATTTTTTTTTGGGGAAAAACCTTTTTATTTGGGAAATTTTCCAAATGGGGAGGGGGGGGTGTTGTTCCTTTTTGGTTTTTTTTTTTTGGGCAAAGCTCTCAAAAAAAGAGAAGAAATTTTGCATAGGTTTTTGGGGATGAGGATTATGAAGGATGGAATGTGCTTTTTGGGGTTGGCTGTGTGTTGCCAGGAGTGTGTTTGAAGGTAGGGATTTAATCTCATTTTGTTTTGTGATTTTCTTTGGATGTGTGACAAAGAAAATTAAACTTGTTCTCAAGGAAATTAGTTTTAAATGTTTGTATTTATTACCTGAGAATTAATGATTGATCATGTTGTCTGTGTATTCCCTTTTGGGGGTTTGGTCAGGAAGGTTAAATTTGTTGTTTTGTTGAAATTGAAATTGTATGTGTTAGATTATGAATTTTGATATATTAATAGATTATGAATTTTGATTAATCAATTCGTGATCCTTTTTATTTTATAACCTTCCTATGGATTGAAGGTTTGGACTGTATTAGTCTCTGTTGTTTTTAGAATAATATATGCGTGTTCATTTGATCTCAGAATAAAATTATATATATATATATATATATATATATATATATATATATATATATATATATATATATATATATTCTTTCTTTCCTATTTACTTAGTTCTTGGCATAATTTTTGAAGCAGGAGCACCGGAGTAGTTCAAACCGGCATTTGGATTTGATCCCGGTATTAGTCTGGTATTGGTATGTTCTCACTGGTTAGTCTTGCAGTGTATGGAGCGAAGATGAATCGGGTTGCGGGTGGTTCCCGTAACTTGCGAATCATTGAGTGATGTTATTTTGGGCCTTGTCCGATGTTTCCGGAGGACTGCGTGAAGTTTTATGCATTTGAAGATATTCTTGGTGATTTGGGCCGACATGTTATCGTTTACACGTTTTATCATGAACCGGTTGGTCTTTGGCCGACTTGATCGAGTTGTTGTCACTTGCGGATGGTATAAAGGGAAAGTTTAGAGAATCATTTTAGGGGATAGAGGTCCGAGGAAGAAGTGATCGAGTGAAGATGTAGTTTCCAGAGAGATTCTAATTTGGGGGGACTGAAGTCCGGATGAACTGAGGTCTGGATCAATGCAGACTGTTACCAGAGGCTTATTTGTTGAGTAGAAGATCTGCAGATCTTAGATTTGTGTTGTAAGGATTGTTTTGTAATCCTGGGCTGGGGTCCAACATGTTTAGCCGCTGAAGGCATATGTAATTCATTAAATGGTTGTAAATGATAGATTTATTTGTTATCGGTTATATCTTGTGTTGCTTCTACCGGTTAGGTTGCTCTTTATCTGTTTACTGGTTAGATCTTGTGTTATGTTACCAGTTGCCGTTATCTTGCATGGTGTTTTGTGTTATAGGCTGCAAGGCGGGGATGTCCTTCATTGGATCTCCCTACCTTGACTGCGTCAATTTTATTTTAAATTATTTATTGCTATGTTATTAGTATTCTTATACTTATTCTTTCCGCCACTATATTTTATCACGGGTGTCGTATTATGGATTGGGGGCGACGAGTGTTTGTTTTAATGGTTGGGTGGGTGAGGGATTATTCCCTCCACCCACAGCTGCATGGGGGGAGTGAATCTCCACCCACAACAGTGTGGGGGGAGGTGAGCCCTCCACCCATGACTATGTAGGACTGAGGAACTCCCCCACCCGCCGTGCTCCTCTATTTTGTCATATGCGCAGGGTATGTAATAGAATCTCCAGCCTTGGAATATGATTTCTCTGTCATTATTTTCGCATCCTGTGTTATTTTATTGCTCGGTAATATATATATATATATATATATATATATATATATATATATAAAATTCTTGGGAATTTTGATTAGTTTATATAAATCTTTATTCTTGGGAATTTTAATTAGTAATTATGTTTTGGAATTTTGATTATGATGTTTTGGGTTGTGTTATAGCGTATATTGTTTTAAGATAATTTGGTGCCATTATTTTAATTTTGGGATGCTGTGATTTTCTATTAGGGTTATGTGTTCTAATCAGTTTTCACCTATATTTATTCTTGGAAAGTATTTCGAGAACATAACTTGAGTAATAAAATTAAATAGAAATTCATCCCTTTTATGGTAACATTATGTTTGTTTTAATCAATTATTGATTGGTTCAATTATTTACCTATGTTTTTAATATCTTCTTAGGTGTTGATGAAAATTCAATGAAATAAAGTTTATTATTAAGGATGTATTAAGGCTAATTCATTATGGTAATATGAGTTGTTAAATATAGTTTAAATACGTTAGAGAATGGAATTATATATATATATGTATGTGAGTTTACTTGAAACCTCTTTAAAATTTAAAGTGTTTGTATTTTGATTGTTCCAAATCTTTGTGACTAAAAAGTTCTTGAACCCTTGTCCTTTAATGTTATAGAGACCTAAACCATCAGGTGTTAGGGTTCTATGTTTTGGTTGTGGTTTTGGGCCACATGTCCTTTTGGGTCTCCAAAGGTTGGTTATTGAACTCTAACTTTATTGTTAGTAATTGAAGTTTTTTCTCTGCTTGGGATTTTCTTATCAATGGCTTTGGAGGTTTATCAGTCTTTTGGTTTCTTAGTATTTCTCTCCTTGTGGGATTGAGCCATGTTGTGTTTTGGTTGAAAGCAATTGTATATGAGGTGTATGTGTATTGACATGCGATGTGATGCAAGATTTGGTTGTTAACTCTTTTTATGGCTTAATGATGCTTCCAAATTGTTTATGAGACTCATGAGTTTATTTATGATGATACTTTGATGATGGTTGACTTTGTAGGGGCCAGGGCCCACAGTGGCTGCCAGGATAACCCATTGGAAGTTTGAGTAATAAGTGATAACTTAATTAATGAATTGGGGGGTTGGGTTTTAATACATTAAACAAGATAACTGGATGCCTCGCTCACGGTTGAGTACTCGTTTAGACTCAAGATGCAGTGGGAGGGCCTAGAATGACAAAACCAACTACCTTGTCCTCATGAAAGGTTTGTTGGGTCCGCATGAGTCTTGTATGGGGGTCAGGGGTCGGAAGAGGCTGCCAGGATAACCCAAGATGGGGGCCGGGGCCTATGCTGACCTGCCAGGATAACCTATATCAAGCTATGCGATGACACTCTTCCCTTGTGTGCACTAGTAATTTGCCTTTGTGGTTGCAGCCTCTGGAGTACTTTTTTTTTAGAGTTTTGTCTTTGTGTATCTTGCTTGTGAATTATCCGGTGGAAGTGTGCTTAGTCCATGTTTGGTTTTTCCCTTGTTTGGTTTGCTTGAGGGCCTTATGTCTATCTCTTAGCATGGAGGGGTGGACCTTTTGGATCCACATGGTCGGGTGGTAGTGCCTTTTTCCATCGGGTATTTTGTTCCAGTCTTGTGAGGATTGGCGTCGTACTTGCTCCAGCTTGCTCTCTTGGATTGGGTCAGCTCTGTGTACAAGTTGGTGACTTTGTGTATCATTCATTGGATCTTATGTGGATTAGATGTAATTTATGTATATGTATGCCTTCATGGAAAGGATGTAATCATGATGTAATTTATAATGTACTTGTGATGTAAATGTGATTTATATGAAATGAGATATAGATGGTAGGAGTTACATTAGTAATGGAAACATGGATTTTATGCAACTAAATGTGTTATTATGAATGTTGCTTTAGAAATTTTTATGTTATAAAATGTAAATGTATCTTTCAATCATTGACTTGCATGGATTACTTTAGTTGATTAAATTGCTTAAGTTCATGTATGTATAATGCTATCTTTAGTTAAACTATTTCCCTTAAGTAATGATTGGCTAGATTAAGTAATCCACGTTGGGAAATTGTAGTGCCCCTCCCTGATTCATCTTGTTGTTAGACAACTCAAATAACCAGACGACAACTTAGAGGGGGGGGAGGGGGGGGTGAATCAGTTGTCAACAAATTACAAAACTGTAAGCATTCAAATCCTTATTACCGGAACATATAAACTCAATACTGGAATGCATAAACCAAATACCAGAATAATTGATATAACAATTAAGCATAAACATAAATCACAAAACACTTACCATCCATCCTGAACACATGACACCAAGATTTGTACGTGGAAAACCTAGTAAAGAAAAAAACCACGGTGAGAAGCCTACCCATAGTCAGATAATACTTCTGCAGTAAGTATGTGATTACAAAATGAGGGGTCTGCACATGCAAGAAGACCAACAGCCTAGAGCGCACAACTCATCACAAAAGGAGCCTCACTGACTACAAAATAAATCCAGACTACAATCTAGAAAGAAGAGTGAACTGCAAAGATAACATCTCTTATGCTTGAGTATAGTTCTAGTTAAGCTCAGTACTAGAGGTCTTAAACCTCTCTTACCAACCCAATTCGATCACCTATGATTGACCAAAACTCCTGCATATGATTACAACATTATTCACACATAGATAATCGCATAACCATCACATAACCATAATCCCATGATCTACAAAGAGATCTTACATCATATTTATACCAACTTGGGACCTAAACAATTAGGTCGACCACCTAAAAAATACAATAAATTCATAACATAAACCCGCAATCCAATGATCAACCAAATCGGCCTAAGACCGAAACAACATAATCCAATCAATGAATCTATTCGGTAATGCATTGGGATCACCATCAACACGTTACATAAGCCGGTCCATAACCTAGCAGAATAAGGCAACATTAGGTCCGATCTGAAATGCAACACCACCAATCAACATGAATACGAACAAGATAACCAACAACATCCCGAAATCCATCTAGAAGCAGGGCCAACACCACTTATCACTTGCATCAAAAGATCTTCAACAAAGCTCTGCCGGTAAAACCCTTACCGGTGACCAAAAGGCTTACTAGGACAAATGATAGTATCTGAGTCATCAAATCCTGAACCAACGGATCACGATACACATCTGAATAGCATGAATGACAGATCCAAATCAATTCCACAAACCAAAGCATACTAGATCAATATCATAATCCAACCACTCTACCGGAACCAACCGGAAACCGGTAAACAACCAAAACAACCGGTGTTGCCATCAATAACAAAACATCAATGCAACACATAATAAATTCCTCCAAATTGCCAACAGTTTTTTTGTACATCAAAAGAATATATTGATCCAGCTTATTCTACTTTATGATGATTTGATGGTATCATGTTATGTACTAACCCTATTTCATGATTGTATTGGATATGATGATGGATCTATATTTGATCATTATTCATGATGGATCATATTGCTTATGGGATTTTGATGATATTATGATTACGCTAACCCTACTCTATGATTATGATGACTGAGTTGATGCTACGATGTTTGTGATTGTCTTCTAGTGTCTTCGCGATTAGAGACGATGTCATACCACTCAATGCAAGCACGATATGACGTTGTGATTCTCTATCACTTGCCTGATCATTTATGATGTATATGTGTTGTATATATATTGGATTGCGTGTAGTGGTGGATGCAGGATTGCAGGTACCAGATATCAACTCCACTTGGTCTCACAGGTCTGAGCGTGTCTTTATCCCAATGACAAGTTGTTGGAGATAGCATGTGTTTCCATCTCATACTCTAGGCTTAAGTTGATACCTTTGTCAATTAGTGTCTTGGTTTGAGTCGTTGGTCCGCGTCATGTGGTATGTTGTTCAACCTTATGTCGGGTTGCCTTGTGAGTTTGCGATTATTTATTAATTAACAATTAATCGATTTATATAGTTTATAAATATTAAATTAAATCAATAGATACAGTTAATATTTAATATTAATGTGCAATTATTATTATTATTGGAGAATTATTATTCATTAATGTTTATTTTATGGATTTATATTGGTTATTTGAAATTGAGGAAATTAATTAATCAATTACTACATATAGCCATTGGCGTAAATTATTAAATAATGGTTAGTACGAATACAATATATTTATACATATTTATTTACTGGGAGTTTCTAATTAATTAATAATTAATTGGTGGAATTATATTAGTTGAGTATTTATGCTTATTAGTATATCCATTTATTTATTTGATTATTTTATATGCACGTGGGAGATTTATAGCATTGAGTTTAAATTATATAGGCTAGAGCATTTATATGTATCTATATATTTAATTATTTGTTTATTGTTTATCTATTTATTGATTTTTGGCTCATCAATTTATTGGTTATTTATTATTTATTTATTTATTGTTTACTTATTGGATGGGTATTAGTGTCTATCCGTACATTTATTTATTTATCTTCTTTATTGATTATTTATTTATTTATTGTTGGATTATTTATTGTTTATCTAGTTATTTATTGTTTTGATTATTTATTTGCATTATTGTTTTATTTATTTGTTTTTGATTATGGGAAAAATAGGTTTTGAAGGGATCCCGAAACCCTTTACAATAGATCCTTAAAAGATAATATCATTAAACAACAAGAAAAGACAAACTGCCAAAAATCCAACACAATTATGGGCAAAAATCAACAAAAAAGTCCAACAAAACCAACCACATCCTACCATAACAGAAAAGAGACAGAAAACAAATTACTTATGTTTTTTAGGGCATTAGCCAAATTTACGCTAATCCCTTGCAAATCTTTAATATTATCCCTAAGCTTAGGGATATCCTTGGAAGAGGCCACTGCAACTTTTTTCATGCTTGCCCTTGTTCTTTTCGCCGCACCACCAGGAACACTTTCCACTATTCCTGCCTCGATAGCATCCTCGTCAATATCTAGATCCATGATAGGTTTGGGGGTGTTGGAACCATCAAAGAACTTGGTAATTTCCTCTAAACTCTTAGTCACAGAGGAGAGAATATCCGGAATCATTAGCAGAATTTTTTTCATAGCTGTTTTTCCTTCCTCCAGATTACCAATCTGAGCTTCCAGCTTCTCCACTTTTTCCTCCATTCCTTTATTCCACTGTTCCTGGTTCATTTCAACTTTCTTCCCTTTCTCTTCCTGCTGCCTATCAGTTTTTTCCAGATTCTTTATTCCTTCATAAACCCACATGTCAAAACCCATACGAGCCTCATATTGGTTTTTGAGTTTATCCAAAATTATCCCCTCTCCAGCTTTATCTTGATCCCTGCTTGAATTCTCCTTGTCCTTCTCTTGCTTAGTTTCCTTGTCGTTCTCCTGCTCAATTTCCATTTCCCTTTCCTCATTAATCTTGTCCCGCTCCTCCATAGGCTGACTGTTAACAATTCCTATGCTCACACTGTGGGTTGGACTATTTTGATTAGAGACTTCCTTAGCTCCTCCTTCCTCTTCCCCCACTTCCTCTTCCTTCCAGCTCTCCTCTCCTTCAGACTCATCAGTCTCCATCTCACTTCCATCTTTTCCAATATCTTCTGAACCCTTGTCCTCTGGAATTTTCTCCATAGTATCTTTTTTACCTTTTTTGCTCTATGTCCCCTCATCCTTGCCAGGCCCACCTTCCTCCATCTTCCTCTTTCCTTTCCCCGGTGATATCGATAATCTCTTGTTTTCCTAGATAGCCAAAACCTTGCAATGCTCATAAATGAGCAAAATAAGGCCGCAATGAAGCACAAGCGAAGAAGGATTCTTGCTGTGCTTATTCAGAGACCTCGATAGAGACCTAAAGAGGTAATATGGCAGATAAATCCTCTTCTCATGTCTAAAATGATTTGAAAGCACAAAATGGTATGTGTGGACCCTGGTAAAACGACCCTCCACAATAATATATTCCATAATTGCATTAAGCACACAACCTCAGATTTTCTTAATATTGGAAGCATCATAATACCCCCCGTAGCTTTTCCTATTTTTGCTCTCTCATTCTTTTTACATGGAAAAAACTTAACTGCATTATTAGACACTTTCAAGTCTCTAAAAAAGTTAAGACCAGAGTGGGGCATACCTGTAACCGTCGCAATGAGATCCACATCCAGCTTAAACCTAACACCATGAATTTTGAAGAAGCCGTTTATCCAGTTTTCAGTGACTTTGGTTAGCGCTAGGTTAACTCTGCCTTTATCATAGTCGACCAACTTTTCCATAAAATTCGTCATGAATCCTTTCTCCAGCTTTTCCCAAACCTTAGGCATCTCCTTCCATGTAGAAATATTATTAGGTTCCTCTCTTTTTAGATCTCCCCCCATTTTAGATTTCGATTTACAATCTCTTCTTCTGCAACTTCAGAGCTTTCTTCCCAATGACACTCGAATTTTTGAAAATACAAACCCACAAAGTGTGCCCTTCTGACGTGTCATCATTACCTTCTAAATATTTGAATATTACTCATTACAAAGGACTCTACCCTTCTGACGTGTCATCATTACCTTTCTAAATATTTGAATATTACTCATGACAACATTCATGATTAATCGTGTGATCCCTCTTTCCCCATGAATCTGTCCTTTCTGATAAGTTCTTTAATATTAAAATCCATATTAACTTCCCCATTCCATATACATTGAGCTTCAAAATTTACACCAAAGTTCGCTAACCCATCCGCAACCCCATTTTTTTCTCTAAAGGCATGTTCTATAATAATAGATTTAAAGCTAGCAATTATTTCTCTAGCTTTAAAAATAATATTTTCTATAGTCCATGAAGGCTCAATTTCTCCCTTGAGGCATTTAATTATGTTAAGTGAGTTTCCTTCCAACCATAGATTATCATGATTGAGATCTTTTGCAATAATCAAAGTGTTCAAAGCCACTGATGCTTCAACATAATGACTTGTTTGATTACCCAAGGGGCCAACAATTGCCACAAGACAACTTCCAGCAAAATTCCTGACAATGCCCCCCTAACTAACTTTCCCCGGGTTCCCCTTAGACGCCCTATCAAAATTGGCCTTAATCGATCCCTGAGAAGGAAAGCACCAAACAAGACCATCCCTACCCTTATCCACATTGATTTTCTTAATGGATAAATTCCATCTTTCAATAAAATCCTCTTTAGTAGCCAAACCATGATCAGTTCCATTTAGACATTCAAAAAGCCCTCTATAGATTTTATCCACCACCACTTCAAGTTTAGTACTTTTATCCCTAAAAATCCTATTGTTACGCTCCTTCTAGATGTTCCATATTACATTGGGGAGAGTAAGTTTCCATCAACATTCTTAGAATTAGAAGAAGGACAATACCACTGCTGCCAGAACTCTTCCAAAGAATTCGGGAAAACCCAGCTCAACTTCCACCTGCTAAAAATAATATTCTAGATTTCCTAATAGAAAATACACTGGTAGAGGATATGACAAGCAGACTCCTCCTCCCTGCAACAAAGAGAACACCTATTAGGAAAAACAAATCCATGCTTATGGAGATTATCAAGGGTTAACACCTTATTTTGGATAAAAATCCAAATATTAATTTTGGGCGTCAACTTCTTTATCCACACTTTAGCCCACAAAGGGATCTCGTCTGGAACTTTGCTGTGGATAGACACTGCTGAAGACACATAATATTTTTGATCCAAAGTTTCCCTCCAAATCAGACAATCCTCAACGTTGTTCCTAAAATTTTTAGAAGAAATCAGAATCTCTAAAAATTTTAATCCCAGACAAAGCTGGCTGAACTCAATCCACTTCCCATTTCTCCAGTAATCTCTAACAAATACTCCATACCTACTTTTGAACCAGTCTTTCCATTTCTTAAGGATAGGAATTTCCTCCAACAATTTATCCATAAGCCATCTGTACTCCCAAACTCTAATAATTCTCCCATTCCCCAATTTCCAAATTCTTCCAGCTGCTGCCCAATCTTTAGCCGTTTGAATTGCATTCCAAATTGCGGATCCTTCAACAAAAAAAGATTTTTCCATAAATTATTCCTTAGATGGTTGCATGTACATGTATTTATTTTTCCAAATTAAATTCCATTCTCTTTCCTCCCCTTTCATTCCCAAATTTGTTTAGCTAACAAGGCATTATTCATAGTTAAGATATTCCTTAGTCCCAGACTCCCATGCGCTTTAGGAGTACAAATATTATTACAAGCAATAAGGGGGATTCTATTTTTATCTTCCACTCCCGACCATAAGAATTTTTTTTGAATTCTTTCAATTGCCTCCGCAAAATTTCTAGGGATTTTAAACAGACTGATGGCATATATAGACAAATTTTGAAGGGTAGCTTTAAGCAACATCACCTTTCCCGCTTGGCTAAGGATGGCTCCTTTCCGCCCCGCCATCTTGGTATTGAATCTATCAACCAACTTCATCTAGAAATTCTCTGAAGGTTTCAGGCATAGAGGGAGACCCAAATAGGTTGAAGGAAACTCAACAATTTTGCATCCAAGGATTCTTTCTATCCTTCTTTGTCTATCCTTAGGGGTATTGATAAAGAACAAAGAACTCTTATCCCAATTTATTTTTTGACCAGAAGCAGTTTCATAAGAATCCATAACACTCTTCATGTTTCTCGCTTCCCTAATGGTAGCTTCTCCCATTGTGATCGAATCATCAACAAACTATTCATGAGTACAGGTTATGTTGGAAGATGAAGGTTTAAGGCCTTTGAGTTTTCCTTCTTCCACATTTCTCATAATAAATCTACCCAAACTTTCAGCCAAGATAGTAAACAAGATAGGAGAGATGGGATCCCCCTGTCTTAGGCCTCTAGTACTTTTGAAGAAACTGGAAGGGGATCCATTAATAATAACTGCAGAGGTAGAAGTTCCAATCAATTGAGAACAAAGCTGAATCACCTTTTCCCCTAACCCAAAAGATTTCATAATTCTGAAAAGGAATTACCAATTCACTCTATCATATGCCTTAGACATAGCCAACTTAAGAAAAAAGACCTGTTTTTTAGCAGCAGTTAAAGAATGAATGTTCTCAAGAACAAAAATAATAGAATCCAGAATCTGTCTTCCAGGGACAAAACTATTCTGCTGAGCTGAAATAATGCGGGGAAGAATATCCAACATTCTAGAGGTAAGAACCTTAGATATAATCTTGTAAACAAAATTACAGAGGCTGATAGGTCTGAACTTATTAAGAGAATCAACTCCAGAGATCTTAGGAATGAGAATGATAAAGGTAGCATTGAGTTCTTTTAGAAGCCTCCTTGAACCAAAAAATTCTTTAACTCTATTACAGATATCATTCTCCACAATATGCCAAAAGTTCTGGAAAAAGAACATAGGGAATCCATCCGGCCCAGGAGACTTATCTCCATGAAAAGAAAACACAACCTTTTTGATCTCCTGATTCGAAGGGATCCAAGATAGATTTTTGTTGTCATCCTCATTTAAAATAGGAGGGATAGCTTGAGCAAGAAGGTCTTGATTTCTGATATCCAGCACATCCACCCCTCCCAACAGATTGCTAAAAAAATTCATAGCTTCCTTTCTTATTTCATTTTCATCCTATAAAATCCCCCTATTGCAGGATAATCTAGAAATCCCGTTGGCCACCCTATGCTTTAGAGCAGTCAAGTGAAAAAACCGGGTGTTTTTGTCACCTTTCTTCAAATACAATGCTCTTGATCTTTGTCTCCAAAAGGTTTCTTCATTAGAGATAATTTCATGGTATTTTGACAGCAACCCATTTTCAACATTTCTCAAATCCTTAGAAAGCCCTTCCTCTTGGATTTTCTCTTGAACATCTTTTATATCAGTCTTAATTTGAACTTTACTTTTAAAGATATCTCCAAAAGTCTCTTTCTTCCAGATCTTGACTTTAACTTTTATACTGTTAAGCTTTTTGGCCACTCTGAATAAGGTCGTCCCCTCAATATCTGAATTCCACCATTCAACAACACAGACTTCCAATGACGGGTGGGATAACCATGCTTTTTCAAATCTAAAAGGAAAATTTCGCTTAGCAGAAGTTGAATTGGCATTGAAAGAAATAGGATAATGATCAGAGCTAATCTTAATGATAGACGCCAAAGAACAATTATACTTAGAAAGCCAATCGGGAGAAATAAGGGATCTATCCAACCTTACTTGAATAAGATCAGAACCAGTTCTTCGATTGGTCCAAGTGTAATTTATCCCTTGGAGGTCCACATCCATCAAAGCTTGATCATTAATAAAATCCTTAAGGTCTTGTCCACCCTCTAGTTGCAAAGGGAGGCCTCCCATCTTTTCATCCTCTTTTAAAGGAGTATTGAAATCTCCCATGATCATCCAGCTTTTGTCAGCAAAACTTAATCTGTCTTCAGCCAGGCTCCTCCATAATTTAGTTCTTCCAGCTTTAGAATTAGGCGCATAGACATTAGTGATAACCCATTCAAAGTTATCCTTAATATGCTCAAGCAAGACTGAGGTCCTATTGACCCCTGAAGCAGTTTCCTTACCTATAATAGTATTATGATTCCAAAAGATAGTTGTACCTCCTAAGGCACCCTCCGAACTGGTTCCTTTTACCCCATTACTTTTAAATATTCCAATCCTTTCCACTTTATCCTTACACATCTTAGTTTCCTGAATTAGTACTACATCCGATTTATTATCTCTAACAATATTACGCAACACATCCTACTTATGGGGGCCATTCAACCCTCTAATATTCTATGAGATTATCTTCATACTTTAACCGGGGATAAGCTGGCTCAATGGAGCTTTGTGTTCCATTAGCACGGTTCTTCCAGCTTTCCTGTTCCCTTTGATTCTTTAAGGAAGGTCTCCCCTTCTTTTTGCTTTGACTTCCAACATCTACCCCTTTCTTATTCTTGCTTCTAGTTGAGATACCTACATTGGTTCCTCCATAATTTGACTTGCCTTCTTTAGTATCGAAAATCCTAAGATTTCCCTCAAGAACCACCGTTTCCAAACTTTTAGGAGGAGTTTTACATTGAGAATTCAGGATCGTATTTCCATTCTGCTTAAGACTTCCATTGGTTAATAACAACAAAGGCTCAGTATCCAAGATATTACAGTCCTACGCTTCATTAAAGTCTTCCTCATTTTCTTTATTACTAGATGAAGCCGAAGCATCATCATAGGAACTCTCATCAACTTTACCCTGGATGATAGGACCAACCTTCTGATCCTTTGATTCAGATGTTTGAACCTTTTCTTCTTTCCCATGCTCTTCCTCCTTGTTGCTTTCTTTATAATTGTTGGAACAGTTACAAACATATTTTTCAATGTTACTATTTACCCCCTTCTTTTCCTCATTTTCCATCTTGGTCACTTCCTTCTCAGGGACAACCTCTAAAGGTAGTTCATCATTCTTCCCTTTCATTTGCCATTTCTGCTTCAAGTTGCTATCATTGTTACTAATTTTACTCTTCTTAAGCAGGCAAGATTTCGCCCAATGATCCGACATTTTACAATGAAAACAAACAAACGGGAGAGTTTCATATTCAATCGCTTGGGTCCATTTCCCCAATTTAGACAGGATCTCAATAGATTGAGGCATATCCGTCATTTGATTAACATTCACACAAATACGAGCAAAAACCAACCTTGATTTAGCTGCTGTCATCGGGTTGATTGAAAGAAGTTCACCAAATGATCCCGCGATCCCTTTAAAGACTTCCTCATTCCAGAATTCCAGTGGAAGGCTAGGGAGACGCGTCCACACAGGTGCCAATACAAAAAAAGACTCATCCAGAGGTAGGTTAGGAGCCCATTTCTGTAAAGCCAAGGTTGACTTACCGAACATCCATGGCTCTTCACAGAGCGCTTTAATCATATCTTCTTTATTATTAAAGGCAAAGGAAAAAAAAACCCCTAGGCAAAGCCGCCACATCCACTTGACCTTTAAGAATCCATTTCCTCCTCATGAAATTCCTTACTACATCAATGTTAGGTCGAAAACCAACAAACCTTCCCACAAAGGTCATAGCTAAGCCAGACATAGTAAAATCAACCAACTTATCCGGAACAGAAATAGCAAAAACCCCTGTTGCCCGATCAGAGATATTTTTAACTTCCGGAAGACCAGATTTCACTAGAGACCCGACTCCAAAAAGAGCAGACCATTTATTTTCTTTACCTCTATCATATGGGTCCCCAATTTTGGAATCTTTATCTTCCAGCAATTTGACTTGCGTCTTGTCCCCCTCGGTACACTGAGAAGCCTGGGGACCAACATGATTACCAACTCGACCCGCAGAAAGACTGCCATCCCCATGAATTCCGCCATCCCCAGATTTGAAATTTGAATTTCCTGCTCGCCGCTCTGCTCGCCGCTCCTCTCCACCCATGTTATCCCTAGATTTTTATTTATTTGTTATTATTCATGTACCTACCCCTTGTTATGATTGTCCCTCTTGGGAGTTGTGATTGTGAGGATAATATTATTTAATTGTTTGTTTATTTATTTATATTATTTGTGGTTTTATATTTAATTGGAGCATTTATTCATGTTACCTTTGGTTTATTTTATTGGGATTTAATTTATTATTATTGTTTATTATTATTATATTCTCTTGTTACTATTTGAGTAATTAAATATTATGTTTATACCTACCCTATTATTTTATTGGTTGAGATTTGAGGCTAAGTAAATAATATTATTTTATATTCTTACCTTGATTTTTTGGAAGGGGGGTTGGTATAGAATATATTTTATTAGAATATTTTGATTGCCAGATATTCTTTTGTAGTTTTGAATGAGATTCTATATATTGGCTTTGTGAGCATTTTTGTGGGTGTGCTTCTGGATATCTTTCTATGACTTTATGAATTTAGAATTGCTTGGAGAATTGCTTGGTTGGGTTTAATTTTGGAAAGCTTGTTGGTTTGGATTTTTTTCTCTTCTACGATTGCATTACCATCACTCTACTTCCAGGTTGGAGATCTTTTTCCATTCTTGCATTTTGATTTTTGAAAAGAGTTGTTTTCTTCATGACTGCTAAATGATTGTTTAGGGAGATTTGAGAATAAACGGTTATTCTATTATCAGTAATTGAGAGTAATATTTTGGGAAAAGGATTTATATATGATTTTATGAATCTGTGTGTTGTATTGCCAGAAAAAAGGGCATTTGTGTATGTTGGTATGTTGATTATAAGTTGCTTGTGAATGCATTGTGGTAACAATTGGTTTTGTGAGGTTTATTTGTTGTTGCATACCCTGTCTTGTGTCCATTTGGTTTGATTAGATCTGGAGTGGCTATGTCTGTAATCTTTTCTATGCAAGTTATTGTTGGTATAAGTTGGAATTCTTGGATGCGTTATATTGTTGGCCTTAACAAGGCTTTGTTTTGGTTTCTTATTGGCTTTTAGTGACTTCTAGGTCATCTTTATGCTATTGTAAGGCTCGTGCCTGAATCTGGGCAAATTTGAGTATCTTTATATCTTGTTTTTCGTGAGTTGGTCCCCTGTTACAATAGTGCTACTTTGGGCTTCAATAGCGCCAAAGTAGTGTCAGCAGATTTCTGGGTTGGTTTTTGAGTCCCTCAATTGATTTCTCTACTTGGTCTTCATTCCAGAGGCTTGTTTTGTTATGTTTGATGGTTTTGGGGCATTGTGTCATTCATTTGTGATATGTGTGAATCCGTTTGGGCTCCAACAAGTGGTTTTGTGCCTTTCCATTGGGGTTTTGATAGGTTTCTCCAACAAGTTGAGTGATTCGTTGCAGTTGAGGATGGTTAATTGTAGCTCCAACGAGAGGTTATGTTGTACCTCGTTGTGGAGGATCATTCTATGTTATTGGATTCATGTATTGCCCCTATTTATGTGTATTTTACATTCTTGAGGCTCTCTTTATTGTTGCATTTTTGTATTATGAGCTTATGGCTTGATCCTCGTTAAGTGGCTCTTGGTTGTATGTTGATGGCTATCTTTGTGATTTAGTTGTGTCAGTTTTGTAATGAATTTTGGATGCTTTCCATGTTGAGATTCATTTTATTAATGTTTTGTCTTTTATTTTGTTTCTACCCTATGGTCTTGGTCCATGGCTGGGAGAGTGGGCTTTTGCATGTGTGGATTAGGGTCTTGAGCATTAGGCCTCTAGGAGGGGGTCTAGATTTGATGGAATCACATGAAGAGTTTATGGTTTAATTGCAAGTGATAACATTAATAATAATTGATTAGTGGGTTGGGTATTTAGGAATTCCCCTAATCGAGATAAATAATATGTTGTTGTATGCCCCAATTGGATGGACCTGAGGAGAGGGTTTCAGGATCCTAGATTGGGAAGACCGTTGGAGCGGTATACCCGATCTCCCTTGAGTGACTCCAAGGTGGAGACGGATGCCACATGAGGTTAGCATGTGATGACACTCTATCCCACATGTGTCCATTATCATATGCCTTTGTTGTGATTATGCCTCTAGAGGTTGATTGCTTGACTTAGCCATGTGAAGTATTTTTGATGTTGTATTCTTATGTTGGAGTCTTGTAGTGTCATGTTGTATCCTATGGTTATTAGGTGTAACCTAGGTCTTGAGTATGAGTTGGAACCTTATATCATCTCCTAGCATGGGGGGTGGTTCCTATTTGGTTCCACATGGTCAGGTGGTTTGATGCCTTCTTCCATTGAGATATTCTTCTTCTTGGATATTAGCATGCATGGATTGGATTCTTGGATTCTTCATTATGTAGATATTCTTGTGAGCTGATTTCTATGTACTTGGAATATAAAACATTTTATCATGATGATTTGTATTTGTAAAAGAGATTATGTGCCCCTATGTTATGTATCTTCATGTATTTGTTGATGTAATTGCAAAGGGAATATGATGTAGTAGTTTAGGAGGAGTTCTCATTGTGCATTCATTGATGTATTGGGTATTCAATATGTAATGTTAGATTATGAGTTCTATGTGGAAAAGGTAGAGTTAGTATTTATACATTTGTATTGTATTGAAATTGTAAGATGAAATTGTATGTAGAATCTTATGAAAATTAAGGATAGTGGTTGTTGTTATAAATCTTTTTTAAGGAATGAAAATTATCTAGATGAAATGGATTATGTTGCTTAGGTAAATGAGCTAGTTATATTAGAGAGATGTAATGAAACTTAAAGGATAATCTAGTCTTATTCAAGAGAATGGTTATGTAATCTTTGATGCTTTTATGATGAATGAAAGAATGGATATTAGGAGTATTTGATTTGGTAGTTTCTAAAAGAATATAAAGAGTATGTTATGTGACTAAGTTACCCATATGTGTTAAGGATTTATCATAGTTATATGGAAAGTGAATGAATAGATGGATAATAGAATATGATGCTCTAAGATGAATATGTGATGTGTTAAGATTTTGTCAAGTAGTGACGTTGAGATACCCTAGGGAATGGATTTACATTGTATGAGTTTAGATAGAGTTATATTAATGATTAAATGGTTAATCTGCTTGCGTATTATGATTCTATGGTTATGTTCTTGTTGATTTTTGTATTCAAGTATATAGTTACGATGCATTGATGAATAATGGTGGTAATGTTGAATTAATAAATACTAGTAATAGCGTAGTTGTAATGGTTATCTTAAAAGAAAAAGAAAATATCCCTTTTTGTTAGTAGATTTTGGTTTATTTCTCTAGGGTATTTTGGTGGGCATTACAAAAACCCTTTAGGAGTTGTTGTTAAGTCTTCCGCTTGTGCAGTAAAGTGTAAACTTTCTTTTAAATGCAATTGTAGGTTCTATTAGTGTTTAATTTTTTTTTTATTCCACTCTTTCCGAGTGTGTTAGTTGTTTCCTTTAGGGTTTCTTGGCTTGGCATTACAAGTAGCATGCTATATGTTGCTTATGTTGGTTTTTAGTAAAAAAAGAATTAGAGATTATAATTTAATAAAAAAGTAGTGTTTTAAAGTGGTGTTAGAAGTTTGTTAAAAATATAATAATCATGTGCAAATAGTCATGGTTAAATTAGTGGACATGTTAAATTTCTAAATAATATTTTATATTTTAAATTTTTTGGTTATTAGTTAAATGGGGTTTTAAAGCTTTTTGTATTAGCTATTAAGTTGGAGGATGCTTTATTATGTTGAATACTTTTTACTCATGGATGATGGCATTGTCACCTTCCGCTAGCTTCATGTTGTTAGTCTTGAGGGCTATCCTTTGGGTAATCAAAGGTTCGTTCATAACATCTTGTACTGTGTAAGATGTTTGTATCTCAAATTTCAACATGTAGAAATCAATTCTTAGTATGATTTTTGACAATATATCTAACCTCTCCAAAACTTGAGGGAGATAAGTTATCAATGTATGTACTCGTATCATAACAACAAATGCAAGTGGAGAAATATCCAATGGATGACAAGCTCATTCTTCAAGAACTTTTACAACAATTGATTTCAAAGATCGCTAATATCACTATTTATGAAATTTCAATTGCTTCAAACAATATTGTGTGTTTTGTTTATAGAATATTGCAAATAATGTTGAAAAAATACATTTTCTCTAAAAGGTTGTGTAGACACATAAATCTGACCACCAAATTAAATAAATATTTAATGTTTATTTAATTCACTAACAATTCAACTATTAATTTAATTGATATTTAATTAATCCTAACCCCCTTCCTCTATTGATTAAATAAATTATTCAATTTATTTAATTTAATTCATTTAGCCAAATTCTAGCTTTTAATTAAATAAATCATATTTATTTAAATTAAATCTCTTTTCACATTTAATTAAATACCCCTTTGACATTTAAATAAATCAATATTTATTTAAATATATCCAATGCAAGTTGCAACCAATAAATTGAAATAAATTAATACTAGCAATTGCACCTTTGTGTGCAATGGGTATGCTGAAGAGGTATGGAAGGTCAATCAGGAAAAATTTTGGTCTTTTATTTGCAAACATTTATGCAGTACAAGAGGTCATTTGGGGCCTACCAAAAGGCTCACATTATAATAGCAATAGGGAGAGAAAGAGGAGGGTAAGAGGGTAGAGATGAAGATGGAGGAGAGGGAGAGATAAAGAGAGAGGAGAAAGGGATATAAAAATATGGAAGAGATAAATATATAGAGAGGGAAATAAGGATAGATATATTAAGATAGAGATAGGAAATGATATATAGATAGATAGGCAGAGGGAGAGATATAAGAGTATAGAGATGGAGAGATAATGAGATAGATATAGAGGCACAAAGTTAAATATGGAGAGATACAAAGATATGGAGCTTTAGGAAGAGGGTGAGGGAGAGAGATCAATGGCTAGAGAGAGGGAGACATGTCTAGAGATAAAGGGGGAGAGATGAAGGTAGAGGTAGAGTGAGAGAGGCAGAGACACAGAGATATAAACAAATATATATAGAGAGATACCAAGAGGTAAAAAATAGATAAAGATAAAAAATTTAGTGAGATAAAGAGACAGAGATAGAAAGGAAAATTTAGAGATATATAGAGGGAGATGGATAGAAAGAGAAAGATATGGATGGTGAGATAGAGTGATAGATAGATAGACATATGTGTGTGTGTGTGTGTGTGTGAGAGAGAGAGAGAGAGAGAGAGAGAGAGAGAGAGAGAGAGAGAGAGAGAGAGAGAGAGAGCAAATAATATTGATATAGACAAAGGGAGATATAGAGAGACAAAGAGCAAAACAAGGAGAGAGATGGAAATAGATAGAGCGTGGAGCAAGAGAGAGCACAAAAGATGGAGTGAACAAGAGAAGTATAGGTAATGAGATATAGATAGAATGGGAGATGGAGAGATAACGATAAATAAGCAATTTACAATAATAAATTATACTTATTAATTGTATATTTTTATTTAATAATATATAATATATATTATAATAAAAATTAAACTAAATAAATAAAGACTAAATATATTTTATAATAAAATATATTATATGTGAATTTCTTTAATTAACTTATTTTAGATAAATAAACTTAATCTAATTAATAATAAACTAAAACAAAAAGTTTACATAAAATATATTTTATAATATAGACATAGAGGTATAGGAAGAGAGGGAGAGAGATGGAGGTATAGAGAGATCGAGACATGTATGTAGATAAAGAGGGAGAAAGGGAGATAGTTATAGGGATGAAGATAGAGAAAGAGACACACAAATAGATAGAGACAGAGACAAAAGTAGAGGTAGAGGTAACTATAGAGAAAGATAGGGAGATAGAAAGAGAGAGATATAGAGCAATAGATAGAGAGGTATAGAAAAAGAGAGAGATGGAGAGAGGCATAGATGTTGGATGCTGATATAGAGTGATAGATAGATAGAGATATAAGAATATATATATATATATATATATATATATATATATATATATATATATATATATATATATATATATATATATATATATATATATATAGAGAGAGAGAGAGAGAGAGAGAGAGAGAGAGAGAGAGAGATACATATGAGAAGAGAAAGAGAGAAGGAGATAAAAATACATGGGAAAAGAAAGGGGGAGGGAGGTAGAGATACTTAGAGAGTGTGAGAACGCGATCGGGAAAAGGAAGGGAGAGGGAGGTAGAAATAGTTAGGGATATATGGAGAGAGTGTGAGAATGAGAGACGAAGAGAGATAGTGAGAGAAAGATAGGCAGGGGGGGAGAGAGGAGATAGGTAGATTAGGGAGAGAGGTACAGAGATAAGTAGAGGGGAAAGAGATAGAGAGATCAATATAAGAGAGAAATATAGAGAGGAATATAAATTTCACTATATAGATAGATCATAGATAAAGGATAGGGAAAGAGATAGAGATAGGTACAGAAAAAGATTGATAGTATGAGATAGAGGTGTGTGTGTGTGAGAGAGAGAGAGAGAGAGTGTGTGTGTGTGTGTGAGAGAGAGAGAGAGAGAGAGAGAGAGAGAGAGAGAGAGAGATATGGAGAGAGAGAGAGAGAGAGTTCAATATATAGAATGGTGAAGGAGTGATATAGATAATATATTAACTATAATTAAATAAACTTACTATATATATTTAATTATAAGTTTATTTGATAGAATGAATTTTTTATAATAATTGTTTGTATTATTTATTTTATATAATATAAATAACTGAATATAAACATATTATATTTTTAAATCTAAACCTCAAGTTAAATATTATAATTTTATTTTTTCTCTAATTGAAACATTGTAAGATAAAGCTCATGATATTTATATAGATTAATTGAAAACTTCATGAAAAAAGAAATTAGAAATTACCTTAAGATAAAGCTCGTGATATGTATATAGATCGATTAGAAACTTCATAAAGAAAGAAATTAGAGCTTACCTCAATGTGAAATCTCTGATGGTGTACCAATTAAATTCACTTTTCTTTATATACCAACTGGAATCAATCTTTCAGGAAAACTATTAAAATTTTAGGTGGGCGTGCACGGGCTCACTGCATGCAGTGTGTTGGCAACTGATTTCGTTGGCACATAGCATAGAAGATGTTTACATGGTCCTATTTCCTTACGCATGCCGTTTCTCTTCATATTTTTTTGCAGTTTTCCCTATTGCGTTATGACTCCTACCTTATTTCCTTGCATTTTTAGTTGAATTTGAGGGACGTGAGACTGCAGGGTGGTTTTGGATCGAGTGACATGAGGCTACAATATGAATTTATATATACTTTACAATCTATTTAGAGGATAGGATCTGTCAAGGTTTCTTCTATTCTAATTAAATTTATTTATAGATCTATTGATAGGGTAAGATCTATCAAGGACTATAGTTAGTTTCATGCTGAGCATGATGACCTATTCATGCTTTATCTACTGTATTTCATTGATAGGTTCTACATTAGTTTGGTGAGTTGAAATGCAAAATCTTAACCATGCAATATTGATATGCATCTTAAATGTTTAAATGTTTGATGCATATCTTGATGTTGGTCAAGTGGCTCAAGTATTGGGTTTGGTTGTTTAGTGTTATGATTCTGCTCAGGCTATTGGATAAAGAAATGTCCATCTGGAAGTCTTATTAATTCATAGTGCTCTTGATGTTGAGCCTATGTTTTTAGCTTTCATTTTGCAACGTATATTTTCAACTTCGACATCTATTTCTAGCCCTTTGTCAAAATTATCTAAGTATTGGGTTTGGTTGTTCAGTGTTATGATTCTGCTCAGGCTATTGGATAAAGAAATGTTCATCTGGAAGTCTTATTAATTCATAATGCTCTTGATGTTGAGCCTGTGTTTTTGGCTTTCATTTTACAACATATATTTTCAACTTCAACATCTATTTCTATCCCTCTGTCAAAATTATCTTTCAGAAAACTGAATGTAGGAGAGGCTGCCATATTTGTAGGATATCTTAGGCAGTTAATTGTAGAAGCCGAGTTAGTTCTAGCAAGGGTTCGAAGGATTGATTCTTCTTGTAAGGTTTTTCTTTTATGCATCTAAACTCCTTTGTATGTCTTTTCATAGCTAGGGTCACAACTACTACTTTGAGATGTTTTGTAATGTTCTCAAAAGCATGTCCTTCAAAGTACAGATTTCCCTGTGAATATACGTAAATGGAAATTAGTCACACGACCAACTAAATAAAAATGCGAGGCCATTTTTAGTTAACTCATAGAAAATCGAGTGCTTTAGTTACAAGATGTTGGCATTATTGTAGCTGGAAAAAAACTGGCATAAACTGTTAAAGCTACAACAACTATACTATACTATAAATGAAGGGATAGAACTGACGGAGGGGAGGAGAGATTGCAAAGCCGAGCCTCGCGCTTTCGAAGCATTCAAGCAAATGCGACTGGCATGTGTAAAGCCGAACTCCACCATTTTTGCCAGCATCCAGCCAACCTCTTGCCACAATGGGAGATTTGGAACAAGGTATGAACTTTCATCGAAGCATAAAATTTTATCAACTGTTGTCACTGCCATAGTCCTGGTAGACGTGTGCAAAATGTGTAAGCATAGACTAGCAATGTGAACAGTCTATCGGGATGCCTATAAGAAATGTGGTCTCATGGAATGCCATGATTGCAAGATATGCACCACCGAATTTATTGGAAATTCTTTTGAGACTTTCAAGAAATTGCAATAGGAAGATGTAAAGCCCAATTCCACAACATTTAGTAGCATCTCTTCTGCCTGTGCCAAAATAGGGGTTTCAGTCACCGCTCCACAAGCGAAGACAATTGGGAGGGCCATGGCGATTGGGCTTTATTCCACCGACAGAGATCAATCCCTATGTTTCTATTCCTGTTCATTGAGACTATAGAAATGGCGTAGTGGTTGAAACCACTTCTGGGTCGTACATTGCAGGAAAGTCGTACTGGTATTCGTTCTTGATCTGGGTGTCGAAAACCAAAAACCAGTGAATGAAAAAACATAAAAAATCCACGGTCAAGATGGCTTGCATCGTCTTGCATAGCCTCGCGAAGAGTTTCCATCGTAGATTTCAAAACTTAGCCGGTCCACTTCAAATAAGGATACGCTTTCGACGTACATTATTTCAATTAAAAATCCTAAAAAACCCTCCCACTTGCATTCTCCTACAACATCTACTTATCCACCAACCCATCTTCTATAATATTCTAATCTATTCTAATTAGCCTAATTTCCTCTTAAACATTTGCACATTCCTTAAGAAGGGGTCACTTCTCAAAAACATGCAAAGTCTTCATAAAGCATTAAAGGCTTTATGTCTTCAACAAGTTAACCGCCAAAGTCTTCCAAAGCATGTAAGGCTCTTACATAACCATTAATGGTTAACTCAATCTTGACTCTTGGTTAGAGACTATCTCTCTAACTTAACCATCCTTTTAATCCATGGGTCTCTTCAAACATTCATTGCTTTGACCATGGTTATCCCTTTAACTCTTGCACAAGAGTTTATCCTTTGGATAAAGGCTTTGTCTATTAACTTAACCCTAACCAAACCCCCTAGGGTAACCACCATGTCTTCTCAGGCATTTAATGCCTCTTCTCTTTCCTCTCAAAACCTTCTCATGTTGACAATTGTCACCATTTCATTGGTGAAAATTGTAAACATGGATTGAGGATCACCAAATTATCAAACAATCCTAACCCTTGTTAATATTATTCAATCTTGACCATCCAATTGCTCATGTCTTCTATAAATAGGCCTCATTCCCTCATTATTAGGATCTCAAGTTTTTATGCATCCAGGTTATTGTCTATCAAGGTCATCAAGTCTTAATTTGCCTCTCTTTATTTCAATCACCATCTTAAATATTTAGAAGTAGTTTTATCATTAACATAGCATATATTATGTTAGCATAGCATAATATCCACATCATAGCATGTTTAGTTTCATTGTCATAGCATAAATCTTCATCTTAGCAAAATTGTTATAATCCATATAGATCTTAGTTGCACTTGCATATAGATCATTTTCATCACATATCACTCACTCTTGGAGTTGTCATTCCAAAGGTCAGTTGCTCAATGATCTGAGAGAAACCATGACTTAAGGAATCCTATGAGATAGAGAATAATGAGACTCTTTTGAAAGTTTGACTTGTTTAACTAGTTTACCAAGTTAGTCTTTATATCTAATGTTTCATTGGTATGTTAGTTTCTTGTTTTTCTAATTGATTGATTGATTGATCCCACAAATCTAGCATACATTTTTGGCACCCACCAACCTATTTGACGATCCTATCAATAGAATTCATCTCAAAAGATTCTACACTTGAGTCACCCGATGCACGAAAAAACAAAAATAAAATTAAAAGGTACAATAAAAGCGAGTAGTGAAAACCTGGCAACATGCACTATTTGAGATAGATCAACTCTTCCATCTATTGGTAAACATATCATATATCTGCTTTTCTCTATCATTATCCCTAGTCATTATAAGAAGTCTCATATCTATCTCAAGCACCACATAAACATCTCACCATGGCTTGGTGATAATTGTGTAGATCCATAATAAATGGTTGTGTCAAGGCTGGGGGCAAAATCCTAAACTTAGTGGGGGCAATTCACTTTAGGACTAAAAAACAAACAAACAACTAGCAACAGGGTAACACATCAACACAAAAATCAAAACGAAACTCAACATCAAACATAGAACACAATTTTCAAAACCAATTGTTAGACTCAACAAAAGGATTGGTAAAACAAAATGGATGATCAATTCTGAATCATGATTTGATCATTTTGGCATGGAGGTTCGATTGTTTGAATGTTGATTTTTGGTTACTAGATCTCTTGAGCGATTCAAGAATGTCTTGAACTAGAGAAGCAAGGAAGAAGTCTGATATTTTCTTTGTCTGCTATCTGTGAGTAGATCATTTGTACTATGCAAATTTGTCGCAAGACATTATTGGAAACATATCATTAAAGACATTTTGGATTTGCATATGCCAATTGTTAACTCTTGTTTGTTTTATGCAAACAACACTCAGGTCGTCTTGGTTCAATTATACATTGACGCTTGTGTCATGTTGCAATATCAAAATCCATGTAAGTTGTACTCAGGTCATCATGGTTCAATTATACCATCGATCTTGTACTAACTTCCAACATTTGAAAAGCTCAATGATGACAAAAAGGGGCACCAACAATTGACCGACAAAATGACAACATTAGGCTTGCATTATCCATATCAATTGCATATAGTTGAATTTCATTATTATTATCCATATCAATTGCATATAGTTGCATTTCATTATACATCATCATCATTACATTTAGTTGCATTTAGATTATAATTTACATCATTATCATATCATTTAGATTATCATTTATATATTTATCATATCATTTAGATTACATTTCAAACCATTCATCCATTTCATTTTAATAATCTAGTCACATGTGCATTCATCCATACCATTCTTAAAACTCTAGTTGTATTTACATATATTCACATCATTTGGGTGCATTTTCATATAAATTCATAACATTAGTACCAACATATCATTTACACCCATCCATACATTACATCATATAAGCATGCATCACATCATAATAATGCATAATCATATAATATCATCGAGCATTATCATAGCCATTTCATAAATACATCCATATACCTCAACAACATCATCCATACATTTAATGCATACGTATCATCATCATCATCATCATCATAAATTATATTACATTTATTATCATATCATTTAGATTACATTTAATAATACATGCATCAATAAACACATCCTCATGATACATGCATAATTATCATATAAACATGTTACAATAAAATCATGTAGGTCACATCATCATAAAATTACTCATCACATAGAAATCAATAAAATCCATCCATATAAGTAGGAAATTCATAAGCAAGAATCATATAAACATCTATAAGCATATATAACAGAAATTAAATGCATCCATCACATGTATATGCATCCATCACATATAAAGCTTATAACATCACATCATCAAGCATGAGTACCATATACGGATCCAAAGGAAAATCGCCACTTCATCTCATATAATCATAAAAAAGGAATCATTGTCAAGGACACACATATATCATATCCCAATAAGAGATACATCACAAAAAGATAAGAATCATATAAAATAAATCAGTGTATACGTCATGATAATACAACAATCGGGGCACATGAGTCTAGGCATGACTGTCCCCACAGGTTGTGGGCTTCGCAGTAGCTGATCTAGCTCTTGTACCACTAGAGGGTCTTGCACCTGGATCTCCACCCGGTGGATCTCGGTGGAGTGGCCCTATCAATCCTCGACTATCAGATCGAATCCAGCTTGACCTCGTGTTGCTGGCTGGTGCATAGCTGGGAGCCCTCTGATCAGCCAGAACAACTGCATAATATAATGTCCTATAATACTTGCCTTCCCGAGTTGAGCGCTAGATGGCCCTGATGGCCTCCCCTGAACGAGTCCCCGTAGATGTTGTCAACTAGGCCTATGCTCGACAACACCTATCTAAAGATGCATCTCTATCTGTTGTCAGAGAGGCAATTTGTCCTTGTGCCTGCCTAAGCTGTGCATGCAGTAGCTGTACTAAGGACTGCATGACACTAATCTAAGCCTCCTACTGATGAGGTGACACTCGAATCTGTACCCGTCTTTGTGCCCCGTGCTGCTGTCCTGTGGCTTGCTGTATCGAAACTTGGGAGGAAGTTCTTGCTACCCCTGTCCCTGCGACCTTTGGAGGAGGGAAACCTGATCTCCTCCTTTGTACTGCCCTGCTCTCCACATCATGTCCAACTCTAAGGGCTCCCACTCCATCCGATCCACCATCACCCCCACCCTCCTCCTCCTCATCATCACCATCATTGTCATCTCAGCGACGACAACCTCCCCTAACCTATGGCATATCCTCCTCCTCATCCAATGTCGGAACTGGCTCGGCTAGATTTGATAGCTACGGTACTGCATGAGCTATCCAATATTGTGATTACTCTACCGTCATCCCCGAATCAATCACCCTAGGTGCATAATCCCAGGTCTGTGCACCCAACCCCAGATACTCTGCACAGGCTGTGTCAATAGAAATCATAGGCCCACACTCCGACACATCCTGTTGTCGGTGCACATACAAATACACTCCCTATGGTTCCTCCTGCTGGCATCCATACTCCCTATAGACTCTGCTGTGCAAAAACCTCTCAATAATGATAGGTGTTCGACCAATCAAATATCTCGAGGCAAAACCATAGGGTATCTCCCACACATCCTCTGACCACGTATCATAGTCTAGGTATGACCTGTATATGACCATATCAAGATCATCTAATACCCGATGCAAGTACTCTAATTTGCCTAGCTTACGCTGGACAAAAACGACTGTGTACCCATAAACATAAGGCCTACCTACCAGTTTGTCTCTATCCGCTAGTGGTTGAGTGACCGCTATGTGCTCCCAGGCCCACACCTGTAACAATGTGATCCCTGCTGATAAACATGGCCCTTCGATAAACAACGTGGTGTAGCTCCCGGTATAGACGTGCAAGCATGCACCAACCCCAATTAAATCTTTGGCCCTCGGTCACCATGTCCTCCAGTACCAATCCCTAGCCCACTGCTAGTCCCTTTGCTTTGCGGGCGGGACATAGGAAGCCTCCAATAAATCCTACAAGAACAAATGGCAGTGGCGTGTATCTATCCACTATCTCCTGCCAGGAGATCTCATACCCACATATGTGCTCATCTTGGAACACTTGTCTCAGTGCCTCTGTACTACCCTCCTCGGTGTGCTCATAGGAGAGAAGATCTCCCACCACCAGGATCCTCAGAATCCTGTATACGTCCTCTGGCATCACCGTCATCTCCCCAATCGTCAGAAGGAAGGTGTTGGTGTCGCTGTGCCATCGCTCCACCAAAGCTGTCACTAGACCCCGGTTAATCATGTACCGGGGCATGTCAAGTAAAGAAGATAACCCACACCTCTCGATGATATCTCTATCAGGCTGTGATAGGTGGGGAATTAGTCTCCACGTCTTTGGTAATCGTTACCAAGACTGAAGAACGCCTGAATCTGCCTGCAGATCATAACATATCGCAAATCATCAATCCAAATGATAAATCATCAATGTAAACGATAAATCATCAATCCAAATGAATCAATCAAGAAGATCAATCAAATCAATCAAAATGATCAAATCAAGACAATCAAACCGATTAATCAAATCAAATCAGGACAATCCCAACAATCAATCTATCAATCTATACGACCAGCTCGTTGGAGATTAAATCAATCTCATTTAAGTATCAATCAAACCACATCGCAATCAACTTGACCCATATCAAAATCCAACAATCAAAATCAATTTAACCCATATTAACATCAAAAAATTAAATCAATTTGAACCATATTGAAAATCCATCAGTTAGCTTATCAATCAACCCATATTGAAACCAGTCAATCAAAACAACCCATATTGAAGTCAATCCATATCGAAATCAAGGAAAGAAATCAAATTTCCCATCTTTCAGTCAAAATGCGCTAGGGCAGTGTCCTTATGTGGTAAATCAAAGCAAAGCGCTAAATTTTTTTATGGGTGCACTAACAAATCAATCCAACATGCTAAATTCCTAGATGCGCTAAACTGAATCGTGAATGCACTACTTTGATAATCCAAAGTACTATTTCATCCGATGTGCTAATCTATCCTGCAAAAGTGCTAATCTATTCATCAAATGTGCTAAACCTATGCCCTAGTAAGCCTATGCGCTAAAAATCGTTTCACATGTGGTAAAACCTAATGCAAAAGCGCTAAAATGGAAAAATGCGTAACAAAAACATGTGAAAAATTTCAAAAAATCTCACAAAGGCGTGTTTTTTGGAGCACTTACCGATGGTCCATACACGACAGGTCTCTGGAATCATCTGACTCGCTCAAAACGGTGGGTGTGGTACATAATCAACATTTTATCCAAATCTCTCTTCACCAATTACAAGAGGACAAATGTTTTCAAATGAGCTTTCTTTTTCAATTTTTACCTTTTAAAAGGGTAAAAGGAAGGTAATTATGTGGGAGTGTATTTTCTCACTTGCTCAATCTAATTAATTGGTAGCCTAAATCATTTTTTTTTGGGAGATGAATCAATAAAATTTTTTGAAAATAATTTTAAAAATTTAAAAATCATCAAAATTTCAAACCATCATCGAAAAATTCTAAAAATTAAAAAATTCCCCGATTCTTCTCGTAAGGGGCATACTCGCATCTTCATCTATGAAATCAACATTTGGGCAAATCAAAAATCGTATCAGCACCATCAGGCAAATTTTATTTGAATAAATGTGTGGGCACACATCACTTTAAAGAGGGGCAAAATGTAGACACATAAATCTGACCACCAAATTAAATAAATATTTAATGTTTATTTAATTCACTAACAATTCAACTATTAATTAAATTGATATTTAATTAATCATAACCCCCTTCCTCTATTGATTAAATAAATTATTCAATTTATTTAATTTAATTCATTTAGCCAAATTCTAGCTTTTAATTAAATAAATCATATTTATTTAACTTAAATCCCTTTTCACATTTAATTAAATACCCTTTTGGCATTTAAATAAATCAATATTTATTTAAATATATCCAATGCAAGTTGCAACCAATAAATTGAAATAAATTAATATTATTTCAATTAAAAATCCTAAAAAACCCTCACACTTGCATTCTCCTACACAATCTACTTACCCACTAACCCATCTTCTTGAATATTCTAATCCATTCTAATTAGCCTAATTTCCTCTTAAACATTTGCACATTCCTTAAGAAGGGGCCACTTCTCAAAAACATGCAAAGTCTTCATATAGCATTAAAGGCTTTATGTCTTCGACAAGTTAACCTCCAAAGTCTTCCAAAGCATGTAAGGCTCTTACATAACCATTAATGGTTAACTCAATCTTGACCCTTGGTTAGAGACCACCTGTCTAACTTAACCATCCTTTTAACCCATGGGTCTCTTCAAACATTCATTTCTTTGACCATGGTTGTCCCTTTAACCCTTGCACAAGAGTTTATCCTTTGGATAAAGGCTTTGTCCATTAACTTAACCCTAACCAAACCCCCTATTGTAACCACTATGTCTTCTCAGGCATTTAATGCCTCTTCTCTTTCCTCTCAAAACCTTCTCATGTTGACAATTATCACCATTTCATTGGTGAAAATTGTAAACATGGATTGAGGATCACCAAGTTCTCAAACAATCCTAACCCTTGTTAAGATTATTCAATCTTGACCATCCAATTGCCCATTTCTTCTATAAATAGGCCTCATTACCTCATTATCAGGATCCCAAGTTTTTATGCATCCAGGTTATTGTCTATCAAGGTCATCAAGTCTTAGTTTTGCCTCTCTTTATTTCAATCACCATCTTAAATATTTAGAAGCATTTTTATCATTAACATAGAATATATCATGTTAGCATAGCATAATATCCACATCATAGCATGTTTAGTTTCATTGTCATAGCATAAATCTTCATCTTAGCAGGATTGTTATAATCCATATATATCTTAGTTGCACTTGCATATAGATCATTTTCATCACATATCACTTGTTCTTGGAGTTGTCATTCCAAAGCTAAGTTGCTCAATGATATGAGAGCAACCATGGCTTGAGGAATCCTACGAGATAGAGAACAATGAGACTCTTTTGAAAGTTTGAGTGGTTTAACTAGTTTACCAAGATAGTCTTTATATCTAACGTTTCATTGGTATGCTAGTTTCTTGTTTTTCTAATTGATTGACTTATCCCACTAATCTAGCATATAGGTTGTATCCTTTTGTTACAATTTTCTCTTTCAATGCACATAGCTTGTAAGCATATGTAAAATAATTTTTTCACAACAATAATTTAATGCATCCAACAAACTATTGGACTCCATTTCTATGAATAATCTTATTATGAAGCTACTGGCAATTTTATTATGCAATTTTTGAAAGTTGATTCAATTGCTTTGAACATTGGTCACACTTTTTATGCCTTTTTTCTAGTGGATATAGACCTTGGATTCAATTTATTGAAAATTAAGGTCTTCTCTTTCATTGTAAGTGTTGCTTCACTTCTAGGAACCTTGTTTTCAATTGCCCCTATTCATATTGCAAGAATGTTGGTTTAGCCACGTGGTGATGAGATGCCCTCTTCAAACACTTAACAACAAATGTTTTTGATAACTCAAAATCTCAAGATGTTTCTCATGAGTCTTTATTGTGGGGCATGGTTTAGCCTTAGCAAAGTTTTCTTTGGAGGCTTTAGTGTCTTAGTTTATTGTTGGGTGGTGGACCCTTCACCATTCAAGGTTCTAGATGATCTTGTTGTAGTGATTGTTGAGGTTTCCACTAAATAGCTGAGTTCTTTGACTAAGCACTACTGTCATGTGTTGTCCTTAGTTGAGGTCTTCGAGAGGAATTGCTCTTGTCTCTCTCCTCATTTAGAGGTATGGATAATTAGGTTTCTTGGATTGTTGTCCAAAGATGAAAGAAAGGTCTTTTGAAACATGTATCTCAGTCACACACTAGGTCAAGGGTGCACAAGATTTCCTAGTTTTGGGTTTGGTGCTGTTTAGCTATTTTGTGTTTCACCTTGATAGCTTGGTTGTATTTTTTCCCAAATATTTTCATGTAAAGGGCTTGAAACCCTAGTTTCCTTTTTGATCACACACACACACACACACACACACACACACACACACACACACACAAACACACACAAACACACACACACACACACACACACACACACACACACACACACACACACACACACACACACACACACACACACACACACACACACAATAAAGCTATTGTAATTCATAACTATCTCTTTTATCCCCATGTTTGGATAATCCTTTTTATTTTCATTATTATGGTCTCTTATTGCTTCAAATTTCATATTCACCTCTTCATCTCTACACCATTTTAGAATATTTGATCTATAATAAGGAATAGGTTTATCTAGATTCCACCATAGAGATGAGAATTGCCCATTCTAGGCCCAATTGATTCCACCATGTTGACACACATCTATTATGTGGATTTCCCTTATGTTGAATGGGTCATTCAATTTATATTTGGTGAAGATTTTATCAACAGGGGCATTAGGGTGTCCTACTACTTTGATGTAGTTTCATGCTTTCTATCAAATTGCATGGATATGGTGCAAGTTCCACACATATATACATTAGCATATGGGTACATTCACTTGACCATTTTCTCTTGTTAGTAATTTATAGTCAAGTTATTTTTTATGATGAAATAATGGATGATGCTTCACTAGGGGTTTATTTCCTCATGCAATGATAAAATAATGTACATCCTCCTACATTTATAAATGCTTTGTGGGCTGGTTTGACTAGGAATTGCATAATCATCTTCATGCATTCCTTGTATGGATACGATACCCACTTAGGGGTAATTTGTCAACTAGGGTATTAGATGTATTCCTAGTGCTTAGATTCTTGTATAGACATCATCCTCATTGGACCACTATCATTTCTCTTGCCACCATGTCCACTTTGATACCAAATTCTCTTTGACAACTTGTTAATGCTTCAACCTCTTCCTTTGCTTGCTCTTCATAATTTGTACTATATGTTTTACTTTTTATTTGCTCTCTTGGCTTTTATGATTCTAAATGGTTTATCTTCTTCTTGAGGAATTGACTCTCCCATGACTATTATTATATGTAATTTACCATGTTTTCTATAATTAATATATTTTTCTACAAGTGATCTCTCACCTTTTATAAAAAATGTTGCTAGTGATGCACACATTTTTCTTGCATTACCAATCATAATTTACATTTGAAATTTATAAAATATTTTTTTCATGACATTGAAAATTATATTTTATATTTATTTTGTTTTGTTGCAAAACATAAAATATAGATGATACAAGATTGCAATGAATTGGTTTTAACTTGGTTGTTTGCATACCACTGTCACCTTCCATACAATGTTTTCCTTTGTATAGAAGAGTTGAATCTTCTCTATAGGCATAGAAAGAACATGATCAATTGAATACAAAACTTTGTTGCAAGGATTGTTAATAATTTTTAAAACTATGCAAAATAGTTTAACTTGAAATATAAATCAAAGGTGTGGATGGGATTGGATATTGAATTTTGCAATATTTAAAAAAAAAGAAGAGATTTTTGTGCATGGCTATATCCTTTATCCCAAGAACTCCATAACCTTTATGTTGAAAAGTGTATTTAGAAGGTGACAATTAAGCCAATGATGCACATAGACAAATTTAATTTGTCTACCCAACTTAGTATGGGGCTCATGAAATTTCTGCGAGTAGATGCACATAATAATGATTACTTGTTGTTTATAGAGCAATGACTTTCATGTAGTTTTCATTGTTGATTTTCCATTAGGTTTAAGATACTTGATGTCAAACTATCCTTCAAATTCCTACATACAAACTTTGTATAAAGTCAAGTCAAATGTGTCTAATAAAAGTCAAATTATTTTTTACAATAGTGATTATGAGATCATCATCATCACAATATAGTAGTCATCAAGAGCATGATATAATTACAAATGGCATGCCACATGGTTACTTTCTTAAAACAAAGAAGGAAGTTGGTGGAGCAAATAGTATGTTAAAGTTTCCATATGTCTAAGGACTTTATTATAGCCAAAGTACAAGACAATATAGACAATGTTAATCAATAAAAAATCCAAAGATGTTTTTGATTAAAAAAACAACAAAACAAGGATGTTGGTACTCTATACAAACAACTCGTAAGTGGAAAAAAGAAAGCTAGCAAAACAAGTGTGCAAACCCTAAACAAACATAGGGCAGACATGTCTTTAAAAACAAAAAAAACCATTAAAGGCATGCCAAACTAGTAACAACCCAAAAGGACTCGACTCAAGAGTGAGGAGAAACACCCAGAACTCGATTCAAAGGAGTTTTGGGGGGGGGGGGGGGTGGAGACTTCCCTTTACGACTGCGATAAACAATAGTCAAAGCAATAGTATTATTAGGAACATCATAAGAAGGATCAAGTTGGGAGATCCCCTCAACATTTCTATCCGCAACTGGAGCAGATTGTTGCTGCAAAACTACATCAGGAGTAGACTCACCAAGAGCAGACCGTTATTGTAGAACAAGAGCAATGTGAGAAGAAGTTAATAAATCAATTTTTCATGAAATAGATGTTACAAAATCATTTTTTCTTGAAATAGATTATGAATTCAATTATTCTAGGTATAGATATAAATATTCACTATTGAAGACTAACCATTTTTTTTTGATAGTTTGATTTGCTAAAAACACCATATAGAATGCCATTTTAGAGTCTATTAGAAACACAACCTTTTCATGATTAAGGAGTTAAATTGTTTCAAATTTTAAGTTTTCCATACATGATGTTTGTCTCTTTATGCATGAGGTTGTACCAACATGTCATTTGTACTTTATCCAACTTCTTTATAAGCTTATCAAAATAATATGACTTCTATTTTATTGTAGTTTACATAAAAAATAGTATTGATGGCTATTCCTTGATCAACTCATCTATATACATTTATTAATAGAAATAAATCAACATCAAAATATTTTTCTTGGCCAACATGTTAAGCATGTAGTAAAGAATTGACATTCAATGATTTGTTAAAGGTGAATATAGCTTATTATAAATCTCTATTATGTGGTATTGCTTATGTTTATGATACAACTTCCAAATCCATGAGAGAATCAATGAAATGAATTTTTTGACTACATCAATTCAAATCCACACCTTATCAAAGTAATCTATTCTACCCTTCTCTACTTTAGGGTCTAGCTCCAAATTAAACCCAGTTTCAATTTAGTCTATGAATATAATGCAAGATGCATCATCTAACCATATATGGACAAATTCAATAGACAAGATAAAGAAGAATGATCACTTTCTTGGAAATGATTGTGATAATTTGCAAGACCTTGTATTTTTCATCTACATCTCATTACCAAGAACAATAGCATTATAATTGCAAGTGATTAATAAATTCTAAAAATTTCCCAATTCTAAAGTCTATTATCATCAATCCACGCTCATTTTTATGTTGTCATAGTACAACACACACTACCAATACAATTTCTATTTCCCACCTTACTACACCCACTTTTTGAAACTAAGTTAGAAATCATCACATTCTTAAATTGTTGAAAAAGACTACTTTATAATGCCATCTAACATTTTGAATTATTTGTATCAAATGCATGTATTCCAAAATGAAAATTGCTACTACAAAATTCTAGTCTAAGACCCCATTAATAATAATAATAAAAGTAATGGCAAGAACAATGCTACGATATTAGTCTTCCATATATGGATATTGCTATAGATGTTTCTAAATCTAAATTGTTAACTTGTTAGTTTCTAATATAAAAATTGTGATAGACAAAAAAATATTGATGTCTATACTTGAATCAAACCACTAGTATGAACTTGGAAAATGATTCCCGTTTACATGATTCAAGTTATAGCAATTGACCATAGTAATGCTTCAAAAATGTCAATGGATGTTCAAATTTTATTTAACATTATATAAATAATTACTAGTAAGTATTCTTGTAGATATCGACACTAGTAATTCTTAGTGCGCATCATAACAATTTACAACCAACTCGATGACTAGTATGGTTATAATTGAACTTGCTTGTAATATTAATTTTTTATCAATTAAACAAACACAAAATATCCTTATAATATGTATTTGGAAGCTTATACAATTTTTATTATCCATTGTTTTCATGTCAAACAATTGGGTTTACTATCTAATTCAAAATTAATAAAACAAAACCCTTTTCGTTTCATATATTTGGTATTTCTATTCAAACTAGGAGAGAGGGCCCAGTAGTTGAACACATTCCAATTGTTGTGATAGTAGTTGTTGATTTAATACCCATACTTGTTGATTTAATGTCCATTTTTTTTACAACATTTTACCAATGGTTGTGATCATTTAAAGTTGTTATTGCTATGATAACTACTCATAATTGAATGAAATGTACCCTTAGTTGTAAGAAAGCAACCAATCATGTGATGCCACATCAACTGCACAAGTATGGGGGCCTCTTTTGCGCGACTATTGGTCTCACCTTTTTTTTGGGCCTTTTTGGACACCTTGGCAAAAAGCATGCTGATGTGGCCCTGAAACCTTAGTTATAAGCAAGGGATTTGTCAAGTAAGCTACTGTAAAAAAAATGGGAGTGATTTGAAATTTCCACGTAGGATTTTGAGAAGCACGAAGTTAGGGTGCACAACTGCTGGGTTCTGTCCCCTACAAACTTGTTTTGATAACATTTGATATCTTTGCTAGTGATATACAAAATGATATTTATTAATTTTGTATTTATTTTCCTTTCACTTGGAATATAATATACAAATGTAATAGCATTCAAATGATTCAATTTGTAGTTTGTTGTCTAGATATCATTACCAAATTCTTTACAATGTTGCCTTTCATACAAATGATTTAACCATCGTCTATCATCATAAGAAAAAATCAGTTCATCACATATAGACGCATGCTCCAACAATTGAAGGGAGACATTTTAAAAATCATGCACACTAGTTTAACTTTCAATATCAATCAAAGGTGTGGATGAACCTTAAAATTGAATTTTTGGACCTTGAAATAGAAATCAAAGATTACATTGGATACTGATAAATTCATGACCTTTACATTACTAAATGCATTTGGGAGATTACAATCAAAGCAACAAGGATAGGTATACTTTGAATTGCTAGCTTAGTATGTGTTTCATACAATTTTTAGAGGGAAAACAAGAACATGATAATCAATTGGTCCCTATAAAATAATTGCTCTCATGTATTCTCTAGTATGATTTCATTGTGAGGTTTAAGGTGCTTGATGTCATGCCATCCTTTGGACTTCTATGGAATGCCAAATTTGTATGCAATCAAAGAATTTTTTTTAATCAAAGTAGAGATTATTTTTTATAACAATGACTATGGAGAGCTATCACCACAACACAACAAAATACAATATTGACCAAGAATATGAAAGTTTTGGTTAAGAAAATTAGTGGCAATGACAAATAATCTTAATTCGACTGGACAATTCATGTTTTGAAAATTGTTGACATTACATATTGGGAATTATAAATTTTTGTTTCATTATACTTTGACAATATTATGCATCTTTATCAATTAAGCTTTTTCATCATTGATTTCTCCTAATGCTTCCTTGGAGAGCACAATACATAACTTTTTACTTATAGTTAACTACAATTTAGGTATCAGAGTGACACTATTAACACATTTAAGTATCTACATGTTTACTTATACATATTGTGTTGCTATATAACATTTAATTTTCAAACAATCTAACTAAACAATAGAACATAGTATTTAAACATATCAAAATTTAATAACATTAAAGTATCTACAATAGAACCAACTTCAATACAATGAGATAGCTTTTCTTTATGGTTTTTGAATTATTTGTTCATTTAAAACCCTTTATGTGCATTTGTGTCATCTATAAAAAATAGAGCAATAATTTTACTACTTTGTATTTTCTTTCCACTTAGTAATTTACCCACTTTGCATTTCTTATTTTAGTTTTAGCAATTGGATTCAACTTTCTTCTTATTTATATTTTTTAACTACTTAATAAAATGATATAGTTTTTCTATTAATTTCTTTTGTTCAAGAATTTCCATTACATACATAGAGTTGGTACTTATAAGTAATTAGGTCATTATTTAACACAGTCTTTATCATGTTAAAAAATAAATAATCTATAGAAAATATATTTAGCATCTTAAATAATTTCACAATACAATCATAAAAAAATGGAGTAGGATTATAAAATCTTTTAGATGTTTCTAGCATTTGCATATTATATGACTTCAAATAAATATGCTAGTGAAATCAATCATTGCAATTACCAATATGAATTTTGTATTACAAAGGGTGAAGAACCGAAAAAAGAAATAAAAAAACATCAAATATTAAAAATAGACATTAAGTTTCCACAATCCATGAGATACCAATCATCCGTTTCCAGATTAGATTGTGTGTAAATTTTTGCATCGTTTTGGATCACACTCTGTGATCCATCATCAGGATGAAATAGCTAGAGAGCATGTAAAGATGAAAAATGAACAAGTAGCAAACCAAGGCTGATAAAAAGAGGGAGGGAGGAGGCACAAAGATCTAGGAGGGAAGGATGACTGGACAAGAAAAATAAAAAAGAAAAGTAAAAAAGAAACAATAAAAATAAATAAACAAGTCAAAAGAACAAACTCAACACAAGAAAAACAATCAAACAAGGATAAAAAATAAAACAACAAATCAAAACTTGAAAATAAAGTACACAAATAAAACAAAAACAAACAAGAAAACAATATACAACAAACACCAAGAATAACTACTATATATATATATATTGTTGTTATTCTTGTTGTTTGTTGTAACAAGAAAAACAAATAAAGAAAAACAATTATGTATATATACATACACATATATATACATATATATATATACACACATATACATATACATATACATATACATATACATATACATATACATATACATATACATATACATATACATGCACGTACACACACATACATGTACATATGTACATGTGTATAAATACACACACACACACACACACATCTATATATATATGTACATGTGTATGCATACATACACACAAACATGTACATATGTACATGTGTATAAGCACGAGGTAGAGGCCATGGAAGAGGCTGAGGTAGGGGACGTGGTAGATGAGTAGCATCTGACAATACCCCCTCACAGAGTTCCCACGGGGATTTTGGGAATAAGAATCATGAGCAGTCAGCTTCGGTACGAAATCAGTTGCAAGTTTTGCTTGAGCAACTCCTTGACCGATTGGGTCTTGCTAGGAGAATGGGGCTTGTGAGAGGTCACCTGTGAGGCCTCTTAATGACTTGACAAAATGAGAGGCTTCATTCATGAGGGATTTGATGAGAACTCAACCTCCTAAATTCAATGGCGCAGAACTGGTCTTGAGCCAGAGAATTAGCTGATAGAGCTAGATTGATGTTTCATAATGCATCCCTTCAGTACCCATACTAAGGCAAGATGTGCAATTATGAATCTGAGGGGTTTCACATCCACCCGGTGGAAGTTAGAAGAGAAGAAGCTTCACCCAGATATTAGCACCATTTCTTGAGAGTTGTTTGTGGAACGTTTTCGGGCTCGATTCCTATCTGATCACTAGAGGCAGCGCAAAGCAGATGATTTCCACGAATCGCATCAGTTAGCCACGTCTGTAGAGCAATATGAGCGTCGTTTATACAAGCTCAAGAGATGTGCGAGTATCGGAGATGATGAGACTATGTTAGTACAATACTTTATTAGAGGTCTCAATGATCAGATTAGTGGAGACGTGCGGGTTTTCAAACCTAAGACCATGGAGGTTGCAATTGAGAAAGATCGTTTGGTTGAGGAGAAACTTGCTAGGGAACACGGGACTCTCATTGGAGTGCAGACTGGTAGTACACCTGCTGGTAGTCAAGGTTCTAGAGCAGCATCGTCTCATGGAGCAAGATCATTTTGCGGTCAACATTAACATCAGTCAAAGTGTAAGAACTCTTATTATCAGCAAAGTGAGGGTGCTCAGTCAAGAAAGAATTAAAATTGGAAGAGGAACAAGAGTGACCCCAATGACCTTCCTTCTCACACTTGACAAACTACAACTAGTAGTGGTGGTCGTCTGCAGTTGAGTGCACCTTTTGGGAGTGGTGGTTTGGCCAAAGAATAGGATGTTTCTTTTGCGGTTAGTAGGGTCACATTGCTAGATATTGCCCTCAGAAGGGTACACAAGGATCCAACTATAAGCCATCTACTTAAGAGACTACAGTTGGAGATGTCGATAGAAGCCATAAGATTCATGTAGTAGTTGACAACCGCTAAGCAGAACATCAAATTACTGTGGTGGAGACATCGGGTGTGTTGCATGGTAGTACTATATCTATCTTATTTGATTCCAGAGCATCTGATTATTTTATTACACCTTCTCTTGTTAAGCGATGTGGACTAGCGATAGTAGAGGAGGGAGTTAGGTGGCAAGTAGAGTTAGCCTCTAGGGTTAAGGTTGTGGTTGAATCCTTGGTCTGTTGATGTGAATTGCAGATTGGTAACGTCCATACCTCTGCGGATTTGCGTATCATGTCTGTCACAACCCTCCTTTATCACTTTTTGATTTGATACAATTCTATTATATAATTTTTGGTTAAACTATTTAAAATGATTGAATAAATGTTATAAAAGAATAAAAATGAACACACACACACACACTTGGAGAATATAATTATTTTTATTTTTATTTATTTTCCACTCCCAATTATGGCACATGTTGTAGGAGGAATTAGAAGCTTCTAGAGGAATCTCCACCACCTTGCATGTAACTCCCCCACTCAGTTTTTAATCAATCTGCATGAGTCCAATATTGGAAAAGAATCTCTTTTTTTTATTGAATTCTCTAGATAGTGGAATTGAGGGATTTTTCTTATAAAATTGTATGCAAATTTCAAAGAAGGGAGTTGATTATGTTTTGAAGAAAATTTCCCAAGTTTTTAGTAGTAGGATCTTCTTTGGTAGTCTCATTTTCGTTGCAGGATTTTTAAGTTATTGTTTGAAAGATTTCTCAAGTGGTAAGGAAGGATCTAAGGAGGATAGCTAGAAGATTGGAGTGGATTCAACATCGAACTTTGATAAGCCAAGTTCTCTTCTTTGTTATTTCACATTCACATATGAGAAAATTGTATTATCCAAAATATAGTTTCTAGATCTTCTTTTATAAAATTTTTAGTGGTAAATCCTTCTTTAGGGATATTATTGATAAAGATAGCTTTATTATTTATTTAATTTTTCTTTAGAGAAGAAATATCAGATCTTCCTTGCATGTGAAAGATAGCTTTATTATTTGTTTAATTTTTTTTTTTTAGAGAAGAAATATCAGATCTTGCTTGCATGTGAAAGATAGCTTTATTTTTATTTAAATTTCTTAAAAAAAATATATATAGGATCTTGCTTTTGCTTTTCCCAAAAGATTTTTTTGATATATGCAAAAAAAAATCACATTTTCCCTTATTTTAAATTTCTTTTTCTGAGATTAAAACTCCTCTTTGTGTGTTTATCTGATATGAATCTTAATCTTTATTATTCTCCTCTCGAATTCATTACACTGGCTCTTCGAATGGAAATCTGAAAATAAGTCTCATTCTTTAAATAAATCTCTCTCTGTGAATTGTAAAAATAAACTCTCTCCCTGTGAATGCTGGAAATAAACTCTCTCTCTGTGAATGTAAAAATAAACTCTCTCCCTGTGAATGCTGGAAATAAACTCTCTCCCTGTGAATGCTGGAAATAAACTCTCTCCCTATGAATGCTAGAAATAAACTCTCTCCCTGTGATCCCTGTGAATGCTGGAATTAAACTCTCTCTCTCTCTCTCTCTCTCTCTCTCTCTCTCTCTCTCTCTCTCTCTCTCTCTCTCTCTCTCTCTCTCTCTCTCTCTCTCTCTCTATAAATATTAATCTCCTGGTTACTGTAAAATCAATCTAAAACAATTACCTACCTCTGTGATAACTTGATTATCTATTTTATTCATGTTCTTATTTTCATAAATACTCTTTTTTTATATACCATTAAATTCTAGAAATGTAAGCCATATATATATATATATCATGCGAAAATGAATATAGTAAACATTGCAAGCAAATTTAATATGAAATCACGTCATTCAGATTTTATGGGTATCGGGCGGCGTGCAGGCTAGTGGAGGCAGTTATAGTAACCGCTGGGGAAGTGGTACCCTCCACTTCCCCTACGGTCACTGTCATGGCAGTGGCCGCAGGGTAGTGGAGGGGACCACGGGGTCCCCTCATCACTGCGGGCCTGCTTTCGTAGACCCGCAGTGGTGATGGGACCCATGGGTCCCACTCCCACTTGCCCCCTTTCCTTTTTTTTTCAAAAAATGCCACTACAAATTTAATTCGTGGCAATTTGTACATGGTTAAATTTTTTATTTTAGTTTAATAAAATTTTAACTTAGGTAATTCTGAAATGTAATTATTTTAGCAATTTTCTAAATTGTAAATTAAATTTTATAATTGTCCTTAGTAAAATTTATAATAATTATTTTCTTTTAAGCAATTCTCTAATTGCAGATCAAATTGTGTTAAATTTTATAATTGGAATTTTATAAAAACTACTTAAATTCGTTGGGTCACTTAGTTGGCATTTCGGACTCAATAAAAGCAATTAATATATATTAATATGATTTGAATCAAATGTCTAAACTAATCGCTATTTTTGGAACCTATGACCATAATTAATTATTCCGTGATGGGAATCATGCATTGTTTAATCTTACACGCAAGTTACACTATTCTTGTATCATGCAATTTCTTATACATTAATTACATTTATTGACGTTTTCGTCTCCATGCAAGTTACACGTTTAATTATTAATATGCAAGTTTCATAATTGTCACTATTATGCAAGTTATATCACTATTATGCAAGTTATATTACAAGTTTTGAATAATAAATAATTTTAGTTATGGTTTTTATTCCGAGAAATTCATCAAGTAGTTATTTCAATTAATTAAGTTTTGGAATACCTAAATTTTGCATGTTGAAGTCATAATCGTTTTCAAGCATGATGTTTTCATAAGTTTCTTAGTTAAGAAAACTAATAAAGGAAGTTGGAAAATCAAAACCTAGCAGCGTTTGGTATATACAGTGCCTATGGGTCACGCTTACGGGTAATGCCGTCGTGTTGAACTACTGCACTTAATGCCTAACAAAGCTGCATCAACGATGTCTATGGCATCGTCCCTATAAATCGCGGGGAGTAATAAGGGACACTTGGAAGTTAAAATCCAAGGGGCGGGTAATCCCCCTTGGATCGATAATTTAATAAGATAATTCTAAAATCATCTTTCATCCACTAAGTTAAACCATAGTAAACTCCTATAGGGATGATGAGTGAAATGCTCTTATGAAATTGATTTGATCTCGAAGAATTATTGTCGATTGACAATTGGCCAAGGGTGATGCTTATGATAAGAATTAGGATCTAGTTGTTTTAGGCCACAAGCAATAGGCCATCTTGAGCCTTTGCTTAAGCGCTACCACCATGGGTAGCAACCGTAGAGAAACTATCTGGGACATTGACCCTAGAAAGGGTTGCGTACCCACTAATCAGTTTACATCAAACCATAGAGTAGAAAATAGAACTACATACTTTATGCCTTGATCCCGTGCCGAAACGGGTATGTAGGCAGTCTTGGGACGGAGTTGTCCCTAGTACTCAGGCGTTCGTGGGTGGGGTCTAGGCTTGGTAAAGAAGGATTGAGTAGAATCCTAATTTGAAAGATAAGTATAATAAAATGGAAAAAGTAATTCAATGCATACTCGGAAGGAATCCCGTATGGATTCGCTTGATTTCCCGAGGCTTTAAGCCAAATTCTGAGGCGGAATTCAAGCTTGTATTATGTTATTTAATTACTCCCAAGGACGGCGACCTCGGTGCACTTCTGTTAGAAGAGTGTAGTACTTAGTGAGTGGCTCAGGACCCGAATGGTCTCGATGAGTCTAAGTCTCTAGCCAGAGCACCTCCTATCCCGATTGGATAGATGCCTACCCCGTACGGGTAGATGCCTATCCCGTATTGGATAGATGAAATCTTATGTCCCGTATGGATAGATGCCTAACTCGTATGGTTAGATGCTCATCCCGGATGGATGAATGCCTAATCCAAAAGGATGGATGCCCAGAGTATGCGATTGAATCAAACACAATGATTAAATTAAACAAAAAAAAAGAGGTCGCATTTTGTTGAGTTAAGTATGGTGGGTTATTACATGTGGTATCAGAGCAAAGGTTCAAATCTAGGCCTTGTGCTCACTTTAATTTACACAACTAAGGGAATGTTTTGCAATGGTAGAAATTAAATTTAAAAAATAAATCTTAAATCAAGAACTAACTAAGTGTTTGCCGAGGGCAAGGGTACAATTTCCCGAGTTTGAAACAAGGGTAGACCTCTATGTGACACCCCTAGGATTATATGATGTAATTATTGGAATGAGTTGGTTAACAGACCATCAAGCTAATGTAGATTGCTATAACAAAGTTGTTGAATGTGTGGATGATGGGGGGAAAAGGGTCAAAATCCAAGGAAAGTTTAACCCCATTAGTATAGAAACCAAATCAGCCATGCAATTAAAGAAGGAAAGAAGAAGAGGAGGCCTAATCTATATGGTTGAAATTGATGAAGGAAAAGAAGAAAATACCCCAACCTTTGAAAATACCCCTTTCTTAAAGGAATTCAAGGATGTATTTCCAGAAGAGTTACCTGGCTTACCCCCTAAAAGGAAGTTTGACTTTTCTATTGACGTACTACCAGGAGCTGAACCAGTATCAAGGGCACCTTACCGAATGAACACAACTGAATTACAAGAGCTCAAAGTGCAATTAGAGGAACTCTTAGCTAAGGAATTAATAAGGCCAAGTGTATCACCATGGGGAGCGCCAATCTTGTTTGTTAAAAAGAAGGATGGAACCTTAAGACTATGCATCGACTATAGGATGTTGAACAAGGTCACAACAAGTAATAGATATCCCTTACCTAGAATAGAGGATCTTTTTGACCAAATGAAAGGAGCAGTAGTTTTCTCAAAGATAGACCTCCGGTCAGGGTACCATCAACTCAGAATTAAGGAGGAGGACATTCTGAAGACAACTTTCAGGACTAGATATGGGCATTATGAATTCACAGTAGTTCTTTTTGGTGTAACCAATGCCCCAACTGCATTTATGAACCTAATGAATAGTGTACTCCATGATTATTTGGACAAATTTGTTTTGGTATTTCTGGATGACATATTGATTTACTCTAGGAATGAGGAGGAACATTTAGTACACCTACAAATTGTTTTGCAAAGGTTGAGGGAACATAAGTTATATGGGAAACTGTCAAAATGTGCCTTCTTCGAGGAAAAGATTCACTACCTTGGGCATATAATATCAAAGGAAGGAATAGAAGTTGATCCAGATAAGATAAAGGCAATAGTAGAATGGCCGATCCCTAAAAACTTTTCAGAGGTAAGAAGCTTTATGGGGTTAACAAGTTACTATAGGAGGTTTGTGGAAGGATTCTCTAAGATAGAAAACCCCATCACCTCATTATAAAGGAAGGGTAAAAGGTTTGTGTGGACAGAACAAAGTGATAAGGCATTCCAAATTTTGAAAGGGAAACTAACTTCAACACCCATTCTAAAAGTACCAGATCCGAATGGACACTTCACAGTCATAACTGACGCTTCTATTGAAGGTTTAGGAGGAGTACTTGTCCAAGATGAAGGGGTAGTAGCTTAAGAATCCAGGAAGCTGAAGACTCATGAGGTTAATTATGCACCCCATGACTTAGAGTTAGCAGCGATTGTGCATGCCCTATAGAAATGGAGACACTTCTTACTAGGGAAGCCCTTTGAGTTAAAGTCAGATAACCAAGGACTAAAGTACATCTTTACCCAACCCCACTTAAATGCTAGACAAAGAAGGTGGTTAGAGTTTCTAAGTGAATATGATTTTGAAATTGAATATATTAAGGGGAAGGAAAATAGGGTGGCAGATGCTTTGAGTAGGAGGAGACACTTGATGACTATAGCAACATTCAAAACTTCTTTCAAAAGGCAAGTAATGGATGAGCAGGAACATGACCCATGGTATGAGCAAGTCAAATTGACTTTAGAATATGATCCAACCGATCTTAAGGTTGAAGGGTATACATTAGACGAAGATGGGTTGCTCAGATAGAACAATAGAATCTATATTCCGAATTCAGGAGACTTAAGGGAAGTAGTCTTGTCAGAGGCTCACAATGCCCCTTATTCAGGGCACCTGGGAGTTAACAAACTTTATGCAGACCTAAAGAAGTTATACTTTTGGCAAGGGATGAAGAATGACATAGTCAAATATGCGGCTAAATGTTTGGAGTGTCAAAGAGTAAAGGCAGAACATAGACATCCAACTGGATTGTTACAGTTACATGATGTACCTCAACACAAGTGGCAAGTTATTAGCATGGATTTTGTGCAAGGGTTACCCATGTCACCTTCTACGCATGATACAATAATGGTGGTAATCGACAAACTCACTAAGGTGGCACACTTTATACTAGGGAATCTGATGGATGACGCACCTACCTTGGCTAGGCGCTTTGTTAAGGAAATATTTAGGTTGCATGGAATGCCAGAGAAAATCATATTAGATAGAGATGCTAGATTCACTTCAAGGTTTTAGACAACTCATCAATCAGCTCTGGGAACTCAGCTAAATTTTAACACTGCATACCATCCTGAAACCGACTGTCAAACAGAAAGGACAAATCAGATTTTGGAAGACCTACTTCGTATGTTTTGCATGGACTAGCAGAAGAAATGGGAAGAGTACCTACCTCTGGTAGAGTTTGCTTACAATAATACATATCAAACATCCTTGGGAATGACACCTTTCAAAGCATTGTATGGTAGACCATGTCGAACACCTTTGAGTTGGGATAGTCTTGAAGATAGAGTAATCATTGGGCCAGATATGTTGAAGGAGATGGAAAGGAAAACTAAGGAAATTAGACAGAGATTAAAGGAAGCCTCAGATAGACAGAAAAGTTATGCAGACAAGAACAGGACACCAAGGGAGTTTGAGGTGGGAGAGAAAGTCTTCCTAAGGGTTAGGCCACACAAGAGCTCCATAAGGTTTGGGAAAAAGACCAAGCTTGCACCTCGTTATTTTGGACCCTTTGAAATATTGGAAAGGATTAATCCAGTTGCTTACCGGTTGGCCTTACCTCCCTAGTTGAGCCGAATCCATGATGCCTTCCATGTATCTATTCTTAAAAAGTATGTACCTAATGAGAAACATATTTTGAATTGGGATGCTTTACAGGTCCAGGAAATGGGAGGAATAATGATAGAGCCATTCAAAATCTTGGAGAGGTGCCAGTGCCAATTGCACAACAGAGAGGTTGATCAATGCAAAGTACAATGGAACTAGTATGATGAAAAGAATGCCACATGGGAAGATACTAAGGAAATGCAATAGTTGTTCCCTTTTTTGTTTTAAACTAATCATGAACTATAGACTCTTTTGGATACATTCAATAAGTGCATTGGGACGATGCACAAATTAAGGGGGGGAGGATGTCACAACCCTCCTTTATCACTTTTTGATTTGATACAATTCTATTATATAATTTTTGGTTAAACTATTTAAAATGATTGAATAAATGTTATAAAAGAATAAAAATGAACACACACACACACACACTTGGAGAATATAATTATTTTTATTTTTATTTATTTTCCACTCCCAGTTATGGCACATGTTGTAGGAGGAATTAGAAGCTTCTAGAGGAATCTCCACCACCTTGCATGTAACTCCCCCACTAAGTTTTTAATCAATTTGCATGAGTCCAATATTGGAAAAGAATCTCTTTTTTTTAATTTAATTCTCTAGATAGTGGAATTGAGGGATTTTTCTTATAAAATTGTATGCAAGTTTCAAAGAAGGGAGTTGATTATGTTTTGAAGAAAATTTCCCAAGTTTTTAGTAGTAGGATCTTCTTTGGTAGTCTCATTTTCGTTGTATGATTTTTAAGTTATTGTTTGAAAGATTTCTCTCAAGTGGCAAGGAAGGATCTAAGGAGGATAGCTAGAAGATTGGAGAGGATTCAACATTGAACTTCGATAAGCCAGGTTCTCTTCTTTGTTATTTCACATTCACATATGAGAAAATTGTATTATCCAAAATATAGTTTCTAGATCTTCCTTTATAAAATTTTTAGTGGTAAATCCTTCTTTAGGGATATTATTGATAAAGATAGCTTTATTATTTATTTAATTTTTCTTTAGAGAAGAAATATCAGATCTTGCTTGCATGTGAAAGATAGCTTTATTATTTGTTTAATTTTTTTTTTTAGAGAAGAAATATCAGATCTTGCTTGCATGTGAAAGATAGCTTTATTTTTATTTAAATTTCTTTAGAAAAATATATATAGGATCTTGCTTTTGCTTTTCCCAAAAGATTTTTTTGATATATGCAAAAAAAAATCACATTTTCCCTTATTTTAAATTTCTTTTTCTGAGATTAAAACTCCTCTCTGTGTGTTTATCTGATATGAATCTTAATCTTTATTATTCTCCTCTCGAATTCATTTCTCTGGCCCTTTGAATGGAAATCTGAAAATAAGTCTCATTCTTTAAATAAATATCTCTTTGTGAATTGTAAAAATAAACTCTCTCCTTGTGAATGCTGGAAATAAACTCTCTCTATGTGAATGTAAAAATAAACTCTCTCCCTGTGAATGCTACAAATAAACTCTCTCCCTATGAATGCTGGAAATAAACTCTCTCCCTATGAATGTTGGAAATAAACTCTCTCCCTGTGAATGCTGGAAATAAACTCTCTCTCTCTCTCTCTCTTTAAATATTAATCTCCTGGTTACTGTAAAATCAATCTAAAACAATTGCCTACCTCTGTGATAACTTGATTATCTATTTTATTCATGTTCTTATTTTCATAAATACTCTTTTTTTACATACTATGAAATTCTGGAAATGTAAGCAATATATATATTAAATCTACATCATGCGAAAATGAATATAGTAAACATTGCAAGCAAATTTAATATGAAATCATGTCATTCGGATTTTATGGGTATTAGGCAGCGTGCAGGCTAGTGGAGGCGGTTATAGTAACTGCTGGGGAAGTGGTACCCTCCACTTCCCCTGCGGTCACTGTCATGGCAGTGGCCGCAGGGTAGTGGAGGGGACCACGGGGTCCCCTCATCAATGCGGGCCTGCTTTCACAGACCCGCAGTGGTGATGGGACCCATGGGTCCCACTCCCACTTGCCCCCTTTCCTTTTTTTTCAAAAAATGCCACTACAAATTTAATTCGTGGCAATTTGTACATGGTTAACTTTTTTATTTTAGTTTAATAAAATTTTAACTTAGGTAATTCTGAAATGTAATTATTTTAGCAATTTTCTAAATTGTAAATTAAATTTTATAATTGTCCTTAGTAAAATTTATAATAATTATTTTCTTTTAAGCAATTCTCTAATTGTAGATTAAATTGTGTTAAATTTTATAATTGGAATTTTATAAAAACTACTTAAATTCGTTGGGTCACTTAGTTGGCATTTCGGACTCAATAAAAGCAATTAATATATATTAATATGATTTGAATCAAATGTCTAAACTAATCGCTATTTTTGGAACCTATGACCATAATTAATTATTCCATGATGGGAATCATGCATTGCTTAATCTTACACGCAAGTTACACTATTCTTGTATCATGCAATTTCTTATACATTAATTACATTTATTGACGTTTTCATCTCCATGCAAGTTACACATTTAATTATTAATATGCAAGTTTCATAATTGTCACTATTATGCAAGTTATATTTCATGTTTTGAATAATAAATAATTTTAGTGATGGTTTTTATTCTGAGAAATTCATTAAGTAGTTATTTCAATTATTTAAGTTTTGCAATACCTAAATTTTGCATGTTCAAGTCATAATCATTTTCGAGCATGATGTTTTCATAAGTTTCTTAGTTAAGAAAACTAATAAAGGAAGTTGGAAAATCAAAACCTAGCAGCGTTCGGTATATACAGTGCCTTTGGGTCATGCTTACGGGTAATGTCATCATGTTGAACTACTGCACTTAATGCCTAATAAAGCTGCATCAACGACGTGTGTGGCATCGTCCCTATAAATCGTCGGGGAGTAATAAGGGACACTTGGAAGTTAAAATCCAAGGGGCGGGTAATCCCCCTTGGATTGATAATTTAATAAGATAATTCTAAAATAATCTTTCATCCGCTGAGTTAAACCATAGTAAACTCCTATAGGGATGATGAGTGACATGCTCTTATGAAATTGATTTAATCTCGAAGAATTATTGTCGATTGACAATTGGCCAAGGGTGACTCTTATGATAAGAATTAGGATCTAGTTGTTTTAGGCCACAAGCAATAGGCCATCTTGAGCCTTTGCTTAAGCGCTACCACCGTGGGTAGCAACCGCAGAGAAACTATTTGGGACATTGACCCTAGAAAGGGTTGCATACCCACTAATCAGTTTACATCAAACCATAGAGTAGAAAATAGAACTACATACTTTACACCTTGATCCCGTGCCAAAATAGGTATGTAGGCAGTCTTGGGACGAAGTTGTCCCCAGTACTCAGGCGTTCGTGGGTGGGGTCTAGGCTTGGTAAAGAAGGATTGAGTAGAATCCTAATTTGAAAAATAAGTATAATAAAATGGAAAAAGTAATTCAATGCATACTCAGAAGGAATCCCGTATGGATTCGCTTGACTTCCCGAGGCTTTAAGTCAAATTCTGAGGTGGAATTCAAGCTTGTATTATGTTATTTAATTACTCCTAAGGACGGCGACCTCGGTGCACTTCTATTAGAAGAGTGTAGTACTTAGTGAGTGGCTCAGGACCCGAATGGTCCCGATGAGTCTAAGTCTCTAGCCAGAGCACCTCCTATCCCGATTGGATAGATGCCTACCCTGTATGGGTAGATGCCTATCCCATATTGGATAGATGAAATATTATGTCCCGTATGGAAAGATGCCTAACCCGTATGGTTAGATGCTCATCCCAGATAGATGAATGCCTAATCCAAAAGGATGGATGCCCAGAGTATGCGATTGAATCAAACACAATGATTAAATTAAACAAAAAAAAAGAGGTCGCATTTTGTTGAGTTAAGTATGGTGGGTGATTACAATGTCTTTGGGTTCTTATGACATTGTTTTGGGTATGGATTGGTTGTCAGCCAATCAGACAGTCATAGATTGCCGGAATAAGATAGTGAAGTGTTTGGATTGTTTTGGTAGTTTGGTGGAAGTGGTTGGTATCTAGAGACCTGTTTCTCTACATGTGATTTCAACTATACAACTAAAACAATATATGCATCAGGGATGTCAGTTATTTGCTATGACAATTAATTACTTGGAGATGGATGAGATTCGGGAAGTATCCCTTAATGATCATCCCTTGTTAAAGGAGTTTGCAGATGTCTTTTCGAGTGAGATACTGGGTATGCCTCCTAAGAGGGACATTGATTTCAGAATTGACTTGATGCCTGGATCTGAATCAATCTCATGTACACCATATCAGATGACAACGTTAGATCTTTAGGAACTCCATTTGTAGTTGGAGGACTTGTTGGCAAAAGGGTTCATTTGTCCTAGTGTCTCTCTTTGGGGAGCACCTGTCATATTTGTGAAGAAGAAGGATGGGTCCCTTCGCTTGTGCATTGATTACCGATAGATGAACAAAGTTATAGTGAAGAATCGATACCCATTTCCGAGGATTGATGATTTATTTGATTAGATCAGGGGAATGATGGTGTTCTCTAATATTTATTTGAAGTTGGGTTACCACCAATTGACGATTATGGAAGCGGATATTCATAAGACAACTTTTCGCACTCGCTATGGCCATTATGAGTTCACTGTTATGCCATTCAGGTTGACTAATGCACCCTCTGCCTTCATGAGCCTTATGAATGACATGTTCAAGACTTATTTGGATAGATCCATCCTTGTGTTCCTTGATGACATACTGATTTATTCTAGGACCATGGAGGAGCATGGGGAACAACTTATGTAGGTTTTGCAATGTCTGACAGAGAATCAATTATATGCTAATGTGGCAAAATGTGAATTCTTTTAGACAGAGATCAAGTACCTTGGGCATGTCATTTCAGGAGATGGTATTTTGATGGATCCCTCAAAGATCCAAGCTATTCTCGAGTGGCCTACACCTACGATCGTCTCTAAGGTTCACAGTTTCATGGGGTTGGCAGGTTACTATCGGAGATTTGTTCAAGGATTTTCGAGGATTGCTCATCCCATCACTTCCTTGCAGAGAAAAGAGAAGAAATTTGTGTGGTGAGAGAAGTGTCAGGAGGATTTTCTAGTTCTTAAGGAAAGGTTGACCAGTGCACCAGTTTTGGCGGTACCTGACCCGTTCGGTGATTTCATGGTTTGCACAGATGCGTCCTTGGAAGGGTTAGGAGCGGTGTTAATGTAGGAAGGGAGAGTGATTTCTTATGAGTCCAGTAAACTCAAGAACAATGAACTTAATTATCCTATGCATGACCTTGAGCTGGCAGTCGTTGTGTATGCTTTGGTTCATTGGAGACACTTTCTCTTGGGGAATCAGTTCGAGTTGCATACATATCAGCCCAACTTGCAGTATATATTTATGTAGCTAAACCTAAATGCTAGGTAGAGGAGGTGGATGAAATTCTTGTACGAATATGACTGTGTGGTTAAGTATATTCAGGGAAAGGAGAACATGGTTGCAAATGCCCTTAGTCATCGACATGATATTTCTGCAGTTTCTCTTGAAGTGGATTTGAGAGGACAAATTGTGGTAGCACTCCCTATAGACATTTGGTATCAGGAAGTTCATTCCGAAGTGGAGTTTGGTAGAGATTTGGAAGGTAGATTCATAGGTTATTCCCTCGGTTCTGATGGTCTTTTGTGGCATATGGGACGTTTTTATGTTCCTTCTTCTGAAGATCTTCGTACTTTGATTCTATCCGAGTCTCATTGAGCACCGTATTCTGTGCATCCAGCGTTAAGAAGATGCATGCATATCTTCGACAGTTGTATTTTTGGCTGGGTATGAAGAGGAATATAGCTGATTTTGTAGCTCGATGCTTAGAGTGCCAAAGAGAAGACGGAGCATCGACATCCAGCAGGCCTTTTGCAACAACATCTTGTTCCAGTGTGGAAGTGGGACATTGTGTCTATGGATTCTATTGTTGGATTACCTAAGTCTCCATGTCATCATGACAGTATTATGGTCACCGACCAAAGTTGCACTTTTCTTACCTGTCTGATCTTATCATAATGCAACAACGATGGCTAGAATTTTCATGAAGAATATTGTTAGACTTCATGGCATTCAACAAAAGATCATTTCAGATAGAGATGTCATATTCACTTCAACCCTTTGGAAGTCTCTTCAGTAGGCATTTGGGACTCAGCTAAACTTCAGCTCAACCTATCATCCCGAGTCTGATGGGCAGACAAAGAGAGTCAATGTAGTGTCCACCTTTGATTTGACCTATTTTGACTAGAGTTGACTTTTATATTTTCTTGATAGACTTATCTAGACTATATTTGATGATTTGGATGATGATTACTCATGTTCTTCAGTTACTTATTATTGATGTTAGACACTATTGGACATATGCTATTTTGATGATCTATATGGATGTTGGTACTATCATGATTGATCATGTGATTTGATGATATATGTACTCGATGGATTTTATATTCTCACTATGTGATGGATTATCGATAGATTTGATTTATCATAGTTTTGATGATGATTACAATTACGCTAACCCTACTTTATGATTACATTTTATGAGATGTTTTTGAGATGTGTTTGACTATTTTTGACTATCTTTGTGAGAGAGACGATTCCACATCACTCATTGCGAGTGGGATGTGTCATTGCTATTCTCTATCACCTGCTTGTTCTATATATGTATATGTATATGTTGTATTGTCGTTTCTTGGTTGCAGGATTTTGTAGGTACCAGACATCGAATCCACCTAACTTCACAGGTCTGAGCGTGTCTTTAGTTCCAATGGCTTATGTGGTTAAGAGATGACATGAGTTCCCTTCACATACTCTAGGTCTAATTTGTTCACCGTGAGTAGTCAACGTCTTGGCATAATTCGCCATGTCAGTTAGTAAGCTTGGTCTTCTTGGTATTGTGAGTTCGGTTTATGTCAGTTGATTTACTTGATTATGTTAGAATAATTATGTGGCTCTTGATGTGTGGTTTTATATTTAGTAATGTTTATTTTAATGTATTTAATTTATTAGTTTTGAATATTTAATTATTTGGCATTTATATTGATTTGATAATTAAAGCTCATCGATTTTATGATTATTTAATATTTGGTAAGATTTATTGTTGTTTAATATTTATTTTACATTTGTGATTTAGTCTTTAATGGTGTTTGATTATTTAACTATTTTTTTGACTTTCTATCGTTTAGTATTTATTTGATATCTTATATTTATTTGGTTCTTTAATTTATTTTATTAGCTTTTGGTTTATTTAATTTTAATCCCCAATTGGATTATTTATTTATAGCTTATGTTTATTTAATAGTTTGACTTTTATTTCCTAAGTGGGGTGTATGAACACATTAAATTAAAATAATAATAAAATATTCCCACTTAGCTGGATAAGTATATTTTATATTTACTATACCTACCCTTTACTCTCATTTGTTAAATTCAAAATGGGAGAATAAAAAATAATATATGGTGGGTTGGTAAAATATATTTTAAAATGGAATATTTTGATTGGTCGAGATTGAGGCTAGGGTTTTTGGATTATTGTTGCTTTTTATTTTCATTCCCATGATGGTTTTCGGGTTGGCTATTCTCTGGAAATTTTTCCAGCAAGCATTCTTCCTTGGTTTTGGATTTCTTTTACTCTTGGTTATGGCTGGAGCTTGGTTGGATTTTGGTTTGTCTTTGTGGGAGCTCTTCTTCAGCTTCATTCCATCACTTCAGGTTGCAGGTTGGAGTTCTTTTACTTTGCATTTTGATTTTAATGGTTTCTCTGTGTATGCATTGTATCTGCAAGTGTATTGGGCTTGGGTTGAAATATTATGATATTCTATGGTTTAAATATGGTTGGAGATTAATATTTGGGGAGAAAACCTTATATTATTTGGGATTTTATATAGTTGCTGGGAATAATTTTCTGGTTGTCTGGGAATGTCATTTCACGACTCTGTCAAATTTCTGTATAAGCTTGGGTTGTTGAATCTCTTGTTTTGGTACGGGAGTTTGAATGGATTTTTTCCCCTTTGTGAGTCTTTCAGTTTGAGAGTGTTTGGATTTTGTTGTCATTGGTTTCTCTGCGAGTTTTGCAGTGGTTCTATATGTATTTTGTCGTGAAGAAATGTTGGTTGAATCTTGATTTATAGTTTGAATTTATTTACCTTGTTTATACGTATGTATTCCTTGTTTCTGGGCGTCTCTATTCATGTGTTTTTCAAGCCCCTTTGTTTAATTTTGGAATTTATTTTTCTGTCGTAAGTTTTCTGAGTTTTTCGTGTGAAATATGTAAATGCGCTGTTTCAGTGAAAGCGTTGTTTAAATGTGTAAAAGCTATTTGGGAGGAGGCTTCTCGTATGCGTGGGCTCTATCCTTTTCTCTTTGCAGGATTCCAGGAGTAAGCTTGATGCTAGGGGGGAGGATGTAGTGCCCACTCTCTTTTTGGCTTGTCAAACTTTGTGGTTTTCAGTTTCCGTGTGGCTTCGACCCCTTTTTGTGTTGGTCAATTTTGATTTGGATGTGATGCTTATCAATGCCTTTTGGATTCATATGTGATTTTCATACTTTATGTTCTATAGATCGTTGGCATAATGATGATTTTCATATTATTGACTACGATGTGATTATTTGATGTTATTTATGCTCTGATAGTTAGATAATTAATGAGATGGATTATTTATGTGATGTTAGGATTTAATCAGTATATGTGTCGATGTTTATTTGTTCTAACACTCTTTATTTTATCTTTGATATGCTTGGGTGAAAGGGAAAAGCACCACACTGCTCTTTACAAGCAAGCTACATCTCTTCCATTCCCTTTTTACAGTATGATATTATATGGTTTATATGTACACATTCAACAATTTGTTTATGTAGCTGCAAGTATCGAGCATCGAATCCACCTGAACCTTCAGTTCTGAGCGTGCTCTATGACCCAATGGTAAAGTGGAAAACTGGAGTTATCAGTCAGTCCCTTGATGTGACCATCATTCCTACGGGAATGAGATCCTTGTACTTTGGTTGCGCAGTCATGTTAGTGTTAGTCTTGTTGGCCCTTTGTGTTTGTTAGTCTTAGTCTGTTACCCTTGTGTTTAGTTTAATATTTATCCTATAATATAAGCGAGAAAGTATTAATATTAATATATGTATGGTAATTGAATATTGATGATTAATTAATTAATAAAAATGAAAATTGTGCAATATTATATTAAGTTAATTGAATTAGCTAAGTGATTTAATCTATTCTACTTTATATGAAAATAATTATTTAATAGGGTGTTAGATATTTATTTTGGGATTTTATTGTGCTCATGGAAAAATCAATTTATAAGGTAATTAATATTTATTTATTTTAAAAATTCAATTTATGAGTGTGCATTAGGGAGTTACAAAATTTAATTCATTAATGGAGGTAGTGGGGAAATATCTTGCATGCTTTTTGAATGGGGAGTTATATCTCCCTCCTTTTTTGAAAAAGCAAGGGGGGAAGAATTAGGGAATTCCCGCGAAGAAAATTGTTTCTAGAAAATTTCTTAAAATTGGGGGTTTTTGAATGAACTTGGGGAAATTTATTTGGAGGAATTCTCGAATTGCCGTGAATTTTGTGCCTGTGAATTTGTGGGGCTTGGATTGTTGAATCTTTTTGGAAAAAAACAAAGGGGGAAAGGAATTCTGGGATTCTGACGCAGTCAAGGTAGGGAGATCCAATGAAGGACAACCCATCCTTGTATCCTAACACAAACACCATGCAAGATATACCGGTAACCGGCAACACAGTGCCAGAAATAGTAGAAAGAACAACTGGTAACATCACAAAATACATAACCGGTAAACAATATGCACAATTCTTATTATAGTTTGAAGAATTACATATGCCACATGTTGGATCGTAGTTCAGGATACAAAAAATTCTTACAACATAGCTATAAGATCCGAAGATCATCTACACATCAAATCGGCCTCCAGAAATAGTCTGTCGGTTCACCCCTAATCTGGACCTCAACCCTTCCAGCTTCAGTCCACCCCAGACCAGAATCTCTTTGAAAACTACATCTTGCTCGATCTCAAACTTTAGTCTTCTATCTTCTATCTTCTCAAATGATTCAAAAACTTCTCTTTATACCGTCCTCAAATAATAACTTGATCAAGTCGGTCCAAAGACCATCTGGTAATGAAACGTGTAAACAATAACAAGTCCGCTCAAATTACTTAGAACAACTTCCAAAATGCATTAAACATCACATGGTTCTCTGGGAACATCGGAAAAGACACAAGAAACATAAATCAATGATCCATAAGTCACAGAAATCAACCACAATCCGATCCAACTTTGCTCAACACACTACAAGATTAACCGATAAGAAAATATCAACCTGGCCAATACTAGAATCCACATCTCGTCGGAATCAAATCCAAATGATATAAAACTTGAACATGATGAATACCACAAACTCAAGGGAATAAATCCAAATCGACAATGCTAAACTCTCAAATAAGAAGAAATACCAAGATCTCCAAGCAATTCCACTGCTAATTGTTCAACCGGTAAGAACCACACTAGTGGTCTTGCATCAGATTCCTGTGAAAACTTTGCTGTGAAATTTTGGGTTTGGGAATCTAGAGTTGGTTGGAGAGCACCGAGGAGGTGCTTGAAATCAAGCTTCTAAAAAAATTGTGGATCTCTGCAACACTAGGAAGTCTTCTTCAGGTGTTGGACTCTAGGTTGGAGCCACTTCTTTCGATTTGGTTTTTCTTTGTAGATTAATGGGTTAAAGAATTTCTTTAGGATTTTGATATTTAAGTTCATTTGTTTTTCTCTGTATGTTTGTTTCAAATCTATGCTCCAACTAGGTTGGAAATACATTGTCTATTCAAGGAATTGATTGTTCCAGGGGTGCTTTATTTGCATGCTATGCTTTTCTTTTCCCACTGTATCACTTGATTTATATAATCAGTTATTTTTCCTTCTTTCACCTATTGTTTTAACCAGAAGGCATATGCCTTTATCATTTGGTGTTCTGTATGATTGAATGGTTTGTTGTATCATACTATTTATGGTGAAAATGGATAACAACAATGTTGAAAGACTAAATGAATTCAACCACAAAACCCTAACCTAACAACAACAAAGATCCACCATAACATATGAAGATTACCTAAGACAATGCAAATCAAATGAAATAACAAATATTATACCATCACATGTCCAATAGGGTTTGAATCTCCATTGATCTTGCATGATATATTTGCTCTCAGATTTTATGTGCACAAGAGCTCAACAAAGAACGGAAATGTGGTTGCAAGTAGGATCGCATATGAAAGTTCAAAAGCGTAGTCGGGACTGAATGCATAGTGAGGGTAATCAATTGATTAGGATGCATAGATTGATTATGAAGGAAACATCTCCTTATATAGAAGACACTATATGAAATGGAGGGATAAGATTGAGAGGTGTAAAAGATAAATGGTCAGCTGTGATTAGAGGGTAGGTAGAGGAAATAAGAAAATAATAAGAGGGTAGGTAGTGTAGGAATTAAGAGATGAATGACATGTGTCATGGGTGGAAAAGGTTAATGAATTAATTAAATAAATAAAGATTCATTTAATTAATAGAAGAAGTGGGATCAATTAAATAAATAAGATATTTATTTAATTTAGGAAAAAAGATAATTTAACTAAATAAATGTATTTATTTAAATGAGAAATAAAGCTAGAAGAGGATAAATGAATTAATTAAATAAAGATTTATTTAATTAATAGAAGAATTAGACTAAAATAATTAAATAAATAAAGATATTTATTTAATTAGACATGACAATTTCAGGTGTCTACATTTTGCCCCTCTTTGAGACAATGCAGCTTGTCACGTTGTTTCAAAGAAGATAAGATGAACTGATACAAAGTTGCCCCAAGATGGGAATGATATGCCCCCTCGAGAGATTGGATGAAAATGTCTGAAAAGATGGCAGACAATCTCTTGATAAGAAAGAAAGGCTAGAATGGACTGACCGAATAGGATAGAGTGACAGAGTCATGAGATAATGAAGACTGACACGCGAGACTAGGGCTAGGGCTAGGGAAGTCTATAAAATAGACCATGAGGGCAAACATCCTCATTATCATCATCAGAGTGCAGAGAGAGAATAGAGCAGCAACAGTTAGCAGCGATGGCATTGGTGCATAGATTCGATCGCGTTCGCCGATTTCAGAGGCTAGCAGATGCAGGAGAGCCGATAAGTACCACAAAACCTCTTTGTACTTTGTTGTAATAAATGTTGTCATAAATGCATGCTAGGTAGCGCAATAAATGCATTTTAGAGTATGTCAATCAAGGTCAAAAAATGCTTAGGCGCATCTGTGTTTGTGCCAGGCCCGGTAAGTACCACAAAACCTCTTTGTACTTTGTTGTAATAAATGTTGTCATAAATGCATGCTAGGTAGCGCAATAAATGCATTTTAGAGTATGTCAATCAAGGTCAAAAAATGCTTAGGCGCATCTGTGTCTGTGCAATATGTAAGCGTGTTTATGTAATGAAAGCACATTTATGTCTTCTAGGCCAAATCAACAGTTCTGTGATGAACATATGCTGTCGATTGGATAAGCTGCTAAGAGGATACACTCAAGTAGGTCCTCTAGGGAAGACTAAAATAGCAAATAGGGCCAAGATTGACAATTCTGTGATAGAACATACGTTACCGATTAGGAAACTACTTAAGAGGATACACTCAAGAAGAGGCCCTAGGATAAGATAGATCAAGGCACTTTGTGATGAACAAGGAGTACCAAGACAAAGTACTTTGTGATGAACAGGGAGTACTAAAAAAAAGAGCAACACTTTGTGATGAACAGTGAGTGCAAATGTAAGCAACACTTTGTGATGAACAAGGAGTGCAAAAACACGTAGTACTTTGTGATGAACAGGGAGTACCACTAGGATAAATAGAAACACTTTGTGATGAACAATGAGTGTCACTAGGATAAATAGCGCCATATGATAAATATAAGCACTAGGATAAAGATTAGCATTTTGTGACGAACAGGGGATGCCACTATGATTGACATGATTGATTTGCTTGACTACAAGAGTACCTACCTATGCTAGAGTCATGGGAGAGATTCCCATCGACTCAGAGGTTACAACCAGAGCTGATATTTGAGGACAGAGCCGCGATTGAGGTTATGGGTCTACGATTTATTTTGTATGTGCCTGAGTTTCAGGTGAACATGGGGTTGCTGACTGTGCTAGCTGAGAGATGGCACTCAAAGACTTGTAGTTTTCATTTGCTGATGGGTGAGATGAAAATCACCTTAGAGGATGTATACAGGATTTTGAGGATACAGATCGATGGGGAGTTGATACCCTACAATCGAGATGAAGACAGGGATGCACTGAGATGAGTGTTTCAGGATCTAGGATTGGAGAGGAGGGTTGGACACGTGGCTTGGGATACCATGACATGAACATGATTAGCACTACCAACAATGTTGGCAAAAGTGATTAGTGGGTTCCTTTGTATCAGTTTTGTACCATTTTGTATGATGATGTAGACACCTGCGGGTGATTGTAGCCATATGATTTTGACATCATTGTATCATGACACTTATGATTTTGAGATATATATAAGATGATTCATCATTACAGCAACTATATGCATGTGTACCTATGTGATGCTTATGTTCCTATGATGTATGTTTCTATGTGATGGTTATGAAAGGGATACAAATATGTACATAATGAAATGCAATATATATATATATATATATATATATATATATATTCTTTTCTTTTATGTTTTATATGTTATGCATATGTGAATGTGAATGTTTGAAATGCTAATGAATATGATAATGCAAATAACTATATACATGATAAGATTGTAAAATGTGCTAACATGTGTTGCATGCAGGATGTGATGCAATTGTGATATCTATATGTATGTATGAAATTCTTAATATGTGGTAATGCAGGTGCAACTACAAGAAATGCAGATGTTTTTGGCATGTCATTATACTTAGTTGTGTGATAGCAGGCTACACGGACTCAAGAAGGACGATGGAAGTCAATCAAGAAAGGGGGATGAAAGATAGAAGACATGAAAGTGAAAGAGCTTCTTGTGCATTATCATCATTGAGCTTTATTATGGCAAAATAGGTTATGACAATCTAGATATATCTTCGACCCAGAAAGTCATTGTACTTGTTTGCATGGAGATAAGATAGTCACAAACAACGAATGCTCTAGTTCATACTAGACTCACAACGTACTCATATCCTTGGACAAGTCATAGCATTACTAAGAGACAATTCACAGACAACAAAGAAAAATAGGTGACGATACCCCATCCTCGCCTTTCTAGCCAACGACATCCTGGAGATAGAATCTCTAGTCAAAGACATCCTAGAGATAGAATCTCTAGTCAGAGACATCCTAGAAAAGATGAAAGACATGTCACCAAAAGATAAAATCAAAATAACACCAAGACTCGACACCAACATCCACTGTAGTCCTCAAGTTTAGTGTCTCTTGTCACTTGTATAAGTCATTTTGATTGTGGTCACAATGTTTACTTTCAAAAAAAGGATAGATAGCACTGAACCATAATGTTGTCTGAGTCTGTTGAAAGATTTGATTTGTTGAAGCCCATTGTTGCTGATGTGTCTCATCTGAAACTGACTGAATCCATGAAACTGATACTTTATTGCGAAGAAGATGGAACTTTATTGCGGATTGTGATGCAGATGTTGCTTTATTGTGGATTGTGTGCGGATGGACTAAAGAAAACTGGAAGAAACTGTACTCCTGAAAACATGTGATGCTCTTAGTTCCACACCCATCACTAGACGTAGGATTTGCCTCAGCCACAAATAGGAGCTGATTTATTATGGATGGAAAGAGGGGGAAAGGGGGTTATCATGAATGGCTAACCAATCTTAGGTAGATTAATAACAAGCCATGATGGGAATGGGTAAGTTTATTATGAATGGATAGGTTGTGAGTGTGTGCAACGTGAAAGGATGAAAGTGAATCCTGAAGGAGGGAGGAGGAATGTCTCTACACATGGAGCTGGTGACCCAGTTTTCACCATGGTACTTGCCTAGGGCACGACCGAAGTGGTTTTCACCGTTGGACGAAATGTTTTTTCTTTACTTTTTTGATTTTTTGATTTTTTTGATTTTTTTGTATTTTGGATTAGGGTACTCTGAAGAGCTATGTGTAAAACCTGCGAAGGTGCATGTTGTTGATAGGATCATCCAAAGGTTCACCCTCTATGGTTGAGAGCTGACATGCACCAGATCCATATGCTGCTGTGATGATGTAAGGACCAAGCCAGTTCGGTTCAAACTTGCCCTTCTTCTCTCCGTCTTGCTGATTTTTAGGATTTTCTCTGAGAACCAAGGCAGCCACCTCAAATGTGTGAGGCTTAACCTTATGATTGTAACTGCAACGTTCCTTGACTGAATGATGTGTAGCTTGAGTGTCTGTCTTCCTTGATAAAGGAACTGAGATAGAATTACTAGCGTGTGGACTACACAGGCCCATATGCATGTCACCTAAAGAAGTTTGGGCATCCCTGATAACAAAGTCCTTCGAGGAAGATCCATTAAAGGTCCATGATGTATCACCAGAAGGGAAATGATGTGTGGAACAAGTGGATGAGTTATGAAGGCTTATGATTGTGAAAAGAAGTGAAAGTAGGATGTCATGATGGAGACTTAAGATCAACAAGTATGCTTTTTGACTTAAAATTGTCAAAATTTTGCCCCTAGTTATTTTGATATTAGGGGAGATCAACTCTTGTTCTTTTTGCTTCATAGGAGTTTTATCCTTGACTTTGATTTTTGCAGAGTCCAATAGATTTTGATTTTGATTTGGACAAGGAATTTTCTTTATTTTTGACTTTTTGATTTTTCTTTTCAAGGCTTGATTTTTGATCCCCAATGAGTAAGGGCTTTTGTGATTCTTGTTGATCCAAGTCTAGAAGTGGAGTGGAAATGGAATGAGTGGATGAAATGGTAAAGCTATGTGAGCTCTCAAGAGGGCTAGTGATACACTCAATAGATTCTTTGTTGGAACCACTCTTAGGACTATTGATATCAAGAGATGCTTGCACCACTAGAGGAGATTTACATTCAGACTTAGTAGCCACAACACTAGGTGGTTCATACCCAATTGCTTGGCATTGCAACTTGTTTGTAGGTTGTTCATGTCGACAAAATGTGTTAGGAGATAGTGGGAGTTGATCAATATGAAATATATACTCTCCACATCCCATGTCTTTAATCTTGAACTTTTCTTTGATCTCTGCTTGTTTTGATGGAGAAGCTTTCAATGATTTTGGATCCACATATGATAATGAAGGAATAGCTTCTCTATTAACTGGAATTGTTATTTCTGATCTAGGTTGCAGATTTTTGCAATATATGAACGGTTTTGGGTCAGCTTTGATGGTCACTTCAACTCCATTGTGTGGAAACTTGATCCATCAATGATATGTAGATGGGACTGCGCTCATCTCATGAATCCATGGGCGTCCCAAGAGTATGTTGTATGTGAGATCGAGGTCTAGGACTTGACAAACCACATCCTTTGTAACTGTCCCAACTCTGAGAGGCAAGATCACTATACCTTTGGATGAACATTCTTCATCATCATATGCTTTGATGGTAATTTTGTTTGTAGAATTCACAACTTTGTCTGAATATCCCAATTGTTTAATAGTGCTCAATGTACAAATGTTTAGACCTACTCCTCCATCTATTAGGACTCATTTTATTCGATGTTTATGTAGGAAGGCTTCAATTTGTAAAGGTGAATTATGTGGTTGGCTCATAGAGGTGTCATCGGCTTCTGTGAATGTAAGGGATTGTGGAAGGGAAAGGTATCCCACCATGGCTTGAAACTAGTCCACGTTCAGATCAGTAGGGACAGAAGTGTTTCTCAAGATTTTGTCAAGAATAGCTTTATGTGCAGGAGATATGCGTAAGAGCTTGAGGATGGAGATAAGTGTGTGTGTCTTCCCTAATTGTTCTACAAGGTCATACTCAGGCTTGGTTGATGATGAAGTGGTGTTTTTAGCTGGGGTACCTTGCAAGGTGAATTTACCTTGATGAGTTGTAACATTACATTCAAAGGTAGGTTCGGAAGAAGATTCAATGCCTTTTAGGACAATCTTGGGTCTTTGGGTAGAATTTTCAGGCGTTTTATCCTTGATGATAATGGTAGAGACATAATTGTCCATCGAGATGTGATTGATAGCTGAATCATAGTTATAGGATGCTCTGGTATAGTTGGATTGGTCATCTGTGGCTTTAGCTTTTCCCTTGTCATGTTTTGGGTATGGTTCTTTAAACATCTCATGTTCTTGGTTAGATGAGTGTCCTTCAATCTCAATGTCACCTCTATCGATGAGATCTTGTATGATGTTCTTCAGTCGATGACAATTTCCTGTCTTATGTCCCTTGCTCTTATGAAATTCACAATACTCATCATCATTCCACCAATTTGGTTTGACCTTTGGCTCATATGGAGGAAAATCTGGAATTGTGATTATCTTGTTTGCCACTAGCTTTTTGAAAATGGACTCAAGTGGTTCTCCCAATGGAGTGTACTTCCTTCGTGACTTGGAAGTTGTTTGAGTATTCACTTGATTGTTTGTAGAGCTTGATCTAGAAAAAATGATTTTGGGTCATACTGTATTGGCATCAACAACACCATCATTGACTGTGTTCTTGTTTTTATTCCAAAATCTTGGCTTATCTTTTCCTTTAAAGTCATCTTTGTTTTCTTTGAATATTTTGACGATGCCTTGCTCAATTAGGACCTTCTCTGTTGCTAAGCCTTTTTCAATGACGTCTTTGAAGGTGGAAAAACAAGCTTTCCTTAGATCATAGCCAATGTCTTTGTTAACATTTTGGGTGAACATTTCTACCATTTGTTTTTGTGGAATTTCACAAGAGCATTTGCTGGCTAGATTCCTCCATCTTTGTAAAAATGATGAAAAAGATTCTCCATCCTTTTGCTTGGTGCTGCACAAAGTAGTGACTGATATGTCTATCTCTATGTTGTATGAGAAATATTGGATAAATGCCTCTGCTAAGTCACCCCATGACTTAATTCTAGGTGGAAGTTCGGAGAACCATTCTATAGCTTGATCTCCTAAGCTCTGTGGGAATAATCTCATCAAATATGTCTCTTCTGCTACTACCTCAATGCAAGCTATGAAAAATTGTCTTATATGTGCCTTAGGATCCCCTTTTCCTCTGTACTTATTGAACTTAGGTGTCACGAAATGTGTAGGAAATGGAGGCATTGGAATGCTTTTGTCAAATGGATAGGGACATATGTCTCTCATTGTGTAAGTTGGCTTCGGTGTATTTATATCCTCCATTTTCTTTTGTAAGTCCTTAATTTGCTGTTCCAAATTGTTCTTAGGTGGAGACCGACTTCGTAGACCATATCCCAAGCCTGAAGGACTAGGTGGAGGAGGAGCATGTTGCATATATGGATGGTATTGATCATACACATGTTCATATGGAGGAGGTCTATAGTGATGCTGTGTATAAGGACCACTTGGTATAGAGTCGTGATGAGGAATGGAATATCTATTTTGTCCATGTATACCATACTCCACAGGCATGTCATGAGTTTGTTCTAATGTGTTGCCCCCAAATTGGACACAGGGTTTCCTTGTGTCCAAATTTTGAGCATGCCTTTGGATATCTAGTTGCTTTGGTTGTTGATCCTTAGCATTGGTATGTGATTGAGCATATTTTTCTGCATAAGACTTCCATAATGGTCTGCAAAGGTGAGTATCATATGCTTGACCTTGTGTGTATGGGACCTCTATTTTTTGAAACAAAGATGATGGTGATTTAGGCACCATATGTGGTCCTCTATTGCCTCCACTATTAGGCTTCCTTTGATCCATGCTAAGGTGAGGTTGTTGCAAAGGTCGATTTTCCATTATTTGAGACATGTCAAAATCATGAGGGATCTTGGCTCCACTATGTGCCATCACTTGTAAGAAATATTGTCTATCTCTCTTCATTATTTCCTCAACCAATCGATTGAAACAAGGATCCACAATGGTGTCTTCCACTTCTGCTGAATGTATGGAAAAGTTGTCCATATTGTCATTATGTGTGTCATTATTGTTTGTGTTGTCCATGTTCTCAACATTTGGAATGTTTCTATAAGCATCCATGTCAGGTAATGTAGTATGATCAGAATTGAAAAAGATATCATTGTCATATTCATAGGAACTCATGTTTGTGGACTCTTGAGCCTCTTTAGTTTCTCTCCTAGATTTTTGGGAACAGGTTTCAACTATGAACTAGGTATTGACCAAGATGTGTGAGACTAGATGAAAATGGAAAGAGTATGGAAGACCAAGAGTTGGATGGAATGTAAATGAATATGAGGTTTACTTGCAATGTCCAAAGTGTAAGACCAAGTATGTATGTAGTAGAGTAGTTGTGGCTTCCAAAGAGATGATAGTTTCTCTTGATGAGGTAAGTTGACCTTGACTCTAAGTAAGACCAAATGAGACCCAAAGGTGATAGACCTTGATGAGGTACCACTTAGCAAAATGTTGTTGTATGTAGTGTGTTGACAAAGTATGATGAGGACAAGAAAGTGACCTTTTGACTCAAGTTTAGACAAATGTAAATGTAATGCAAGGTGTAAAGAAATGATGGACTTTGTAAGACTCAAAAGTAGGTTGAATGCTAGATGAAAACCTGAAGAGATAGCCTAGGAAGCTCAAGAATTCTGAAACTAATTGCTCTTGTTTGTTGGACTGTAAATTTTTCCAATTTGTGAAGTTGCTTTGTTGTGACCAAATCTGAATGTTTGACTATTTTTCATGACAAGAGGACACAATGTTGATGGAGACTCAATGTTTGCAAGTGTTTAGACTCAAAAGGACTCCAAGAAAAGTGTGTTGTTTGATGTAAGAATGTTTTGCATACACTTGAAGACACAAAAGACACAATGTTTTAATGTTTGGTCTTGAATGTTTGATAGTTCAAAATAAGACAAGCACAATTCTTATGGTTGGCCAGGACAATAGTTGTTGATCCCACATGGAGTTTCCCCTGAGGTGACGCTAATCAGAGCAGATACTTAGATGCTTGACCCCACTGGCTCCACCCTCGGCACTCACTTATCGGGGCAGCCAAGCATCAGTCCCCACAAAAACTCCCTGTGGGGAACTTTGTATCTCTACTAAGAACCATATGTGTGTGGGCCGCTCCAGAGGTCCGACCTCCTGCCCCAACAACTAGAAGGATTTTGGCTTCTAAAACAAAAAGGTACTAGTAAGGGCATCCGCTCATGTGGCCATACATGCGGCACTTTTAGCTCTATAAATACAGAAGGCTCCCAACCAGTAGGGGTTACGCCTTACAACTGATCAAATAAATTTGATCAAACGGGTTTATGGGGAGACATAGTGTCGGTATGAACTAATCAACACACGTTATCCATAGTTTTCACCATGAATAAAGTTGTTTATAGTGGTTCAGAAGAGGTGGGTTTTCCTCACTACCACTTGGGTCATTCTCTCCTCACTAGTAGTCCTAATGACCACACGGGGAGACAGGCCCTCTAAAGATGAAACAAAAAGAGCCTATTGCCCAAGACACAAAGGACACTGGTTCAATTTTAGTGCACCAATTGAAGTGTTTGCTAGTCTATGAAAATAAGGCACACAATAAAGATCAAAAACCCTTGCCAAAATTCCGCAACAAAGATTTTTTAGTAGTTTTGCAATAATACCCCTCCTGCAAGCACACAAGTTAGGTAAATTTTAGATCCAAAAGACTTTGTAAAATAGGGGCCTTCAACAATGCGGTTTTTTGGACCAATTCAAAGATCTGATTCATCATAAAAAAAGACCACCTGTAAAATATCAAGAAATTTCTAGAAATGTAAGAAAATCCAAAAAAATGGCTAATTTGCTCCAAAAATTAATTTTTTATGAAAAATGATAAACAATTCATATAAAATGCAAAATTGATCCAAAAAATCTAAAATTTTTCCTGGACAGTCTTGAGGGTCTTCCAAACCTTCATAAGAAAATTCATACAACAAATCCAAATAGTTTGTAAGATATGAGCAAAATAATGTAAAACCCTAATTTTCAAAGATCGAATTTTTAAGGAATGATTTTGCATCAAATTTAAAATAACAAAAATAAGAGTCTGTCTATAATTATGAGGGATTTCAAAAAATGTAATAAAATCTGAAAAATTTGCTTATTTTCTATCAAAATTAATTTTTCAAGAAAATACATAAAAAATTCATAGAAATTTCCAATATGCTCCAAAAAATTTGAGTTTTTTTATTGCCAATCTTTGAGAATGTTCTTGACGTGCAAAAAAAATTTGATTTCAAAATTCAAAGCCATTTGTGAGATCTGATCAAAACAATGAAAAACCCTAATTTTTAAAAATCCAATTTTTTAGGAAATATTTTGCATCAAAATTAAAATTACAAATAACAGATGCTGTATATAATTATGAGATATTTCCAAAAATGTAAGAAATTCCAAAAAATTTGCTCATTTGCTCTCAAAATTAATTTTTTTATGAAAATTCATAAAAAAATCATAGAAAATTAAAATATTCTCCAATAGATCTGAATTTTTCTTTGAGATCTCTTGATACTATCTTCAACCTGAAAAAAAAAATTTGGTGCAAAATTTCTAAGCTGTTTGTGAGATATGATCGAATCTCTCCAAGATCTTAATTTTGTGTCCAAAACCCTAGCTGCACAAGCTTATTCTCCAAATTGTTTTACAAAACAACAATATATAATTAGGAAAACCTGAAAAAAAATAGATCTAACAAAAATCCATGTCCCATTGGACGTGCCAAAATTTTTATGGTGAAAATGGATAACAACAATGTTGAAAGACTAAATGAATTCCACCACAAAACCCTAGCCTAACAACAACAAAGATCCACCATAACATATGAAGATTACCTAAGACAATGCAAATCAAATGAAATAACAAATATTATACCATCACATGTCCAATAGGGTTTGAATCTCCATTGATCTTGCATGATATATTTGCTCTCAGATTTTATGTGCACAAGAGCTCAACAAAGAACAGAAATGTGGTTGCAAGAAGGATCGCATATGAAAGTTCTAAAGCATAGTCGAGGCTGAATGCATAGTGAGGGTAATAAATTGATTAGGATGCATAGATTGATTATGAAGGAAGTATCTCCTTATATAGAAGACACTATATGAAATGGAGGGATAAGATTGAGAGGTGTAAAAGACAAATGGCCGGCTATGATTAGAGGGTAGGTAGAGGAAATAAGAAAATAATAAGAGGGTAGGTAGTGTAGGAATTAAGAGATGAATGACATGTGTCATGGGTGGAAAAGGTTAATGAATTAATTAAATAAATAAAGATTCATTTAATTAATAGAAGAAGTGGGATCAATTAAATAAATAAGATATTTATTTAATTTAGGAAAAAAGATAATTTAAATAAATAAATGTATTTATTTAAATGAGAAATAAGGCTAGAAGAGGATAAATGAATTAATTAAATAAAGATTTATTTAATTAATAGAAAAATTAGGCTAAAATAATTAAATAAATAAAGATATTTATTTAATTAGACATGACAATTTTAGGTGTCTACACATACGATTCTGTATTTGGATCACTCTCTCTTAATTCATTTTGATATACCTTTATATTTGAAGAATGCCCTGTGCAATCTGATTGTTGCATGGTATCAAGTGATTAGAATTTAGTTATATTTGAGAAAAAATTTGTTTTGGCTTGTTCCTTCACTAAGAGATTTTTGGAAAATTGATACGTAATTTCCCTTCATTGTAGTCATTTTTCTGCAATGTTCATGCTATTCGTGTTGTTCATTTTATCGATCTCTTTCCTTTCTTTTGGCGATTATTTCACTATGTAAACTGACTTTCCTCCTAGTCTTCTTAGTCATTTTGGAGTTGTGCTGATTCAACCGTCTGTGTTTTCATCCTTATGCCCTGTTGGTATGGTCAGTAAGTCTCTATTTTTGCTAATTGATTGATTTTTAGTAGCCACCCCATTTGAAGTGTTGCTTGCTTTTAATCAACATTCTGTCATCTTCTAATGTGAAACATTGTAGGCATGTTTCTAGATTCTTTTGTTACTGTAGTTGTATGCTCAAACCCGAATCATTTCTCTTTTTTCCCTTATCGTACTGTGAATTGCATTGGTTATATTTTTCTTTGCATGTTTATAGTTGGATCAGTGTAGGGAGCTTTTCACCTTGTTTCCTACTTTAGCTTTGACATGTGTTCTTTCTTTGCAATTGAGCCGTTACCCGTGTGAATTTTTGTTGGCCAATGGGAATGATTGGCTAGTAATGGCCGATCAATATCCTTGGTGTGCTTGTGTTTTATCGACTATGGAATCGGTATGTTTTAGCTTGTTCACAGGTCGTGTACTCATTACCAACCCCCTCTGCTCAGGTCTATATTCTTACTTGTGATTTTGTCGATGTTTCCCCTTTAGGGTTATATATATATTCCCACTGTTGTACTTGTTTCTTTGACAACATTACAGTTAAATTTATTTTCTTTATATACATACATACATACATACATACATACATACATACATACATACATATATATATATATATATATATATATATATATATATATATATATATATATATATATATATATATATATATTCACATAAGTAGTTATGATCTTATTTGTTTAAATTCAAGCAAATTATTTGTATGGTTATTAATACCGATATTTGGAAATTGGTTAATTGGTTAATGTATCTTTCTATGTTGAAAGGCAATATAATCTATGTTGGCATAACTAATGGTGTTGGCACAATCGGTTCATCAGTTAGCATTATCATTGATGACTAACACTTACTGATGAATAAGGCCAAGCTCTTAGGAAAGGAGGTGTGGTAAACCCCAATGGTTTACTCATGGTTGCAATCAGTATGGAGGATTCAGTGCTTCCCTAATATGCATTAAGCAACATGTTGGTAGAAGACTAATTGGTTGAAGGATAAACAGAGTAGCTGATCGGTCAGTCAAGCACCCGATAGGTGTTGAGATCAATTTCTTAAAACTGGCTATTGAAATGATGATGTGGTCACAAGAGGTGACTCAGATTGCAGTTTGGTAGTCTTATGCACAACCGGAACACTCTAGACAGACAAGTGATTAGTCTGGTTGATGATCCGGTGGCAAAAGATGAAGAGTTACACCGGTGAACTAGTGATACAGGTTGAAGAATGCTATCCATTGATAATCTCAAAGTAGTGACTGGTAAGCTGGATGCGATGACCAAAGGTGAGTTGGTCATGGTGGGATATCATCAAAACAAATTGCTAGTGAAGTCTACAATAGTTAACAACTAGTTAAGGTGAGATTTGTGTGGATTTTTTTATTCGCATTAAAAAGACAAAACATGACCCAGAGATTGGTGAAATTATGAGTTGCGGTGGCAGTTAAGGATGAGTTGCTGGCGAGATCGATGGAGAGAGCACAAAGAAAGTGTAGGAAGATTTTGGAAGATTTGAATTCAAATCAACCTAGTGTTAAGTTTAAATAGAAACTTTGATTAAGGTTAAATTTATTAAAACCAGTATAGTGCTAATTCACCCCTCCCCTCTTAGCATCGGTTGGGACTAAAAATTGGTATCAGAGCCTTGGTCCTTAGATTCAGAAGAGCTTAACAACTTAAGGAAAGATCCAAGATGATACGAAAGGAAGGCCCCAAGTTCTCTAAGGAGAACTACACATTATGGTGTGGTAGAATGAAGCTCTACCTAAGAACCCTAGGAGATCAATAATCGAATCATGTAAGCATAGAGTACAATGAACCTACAGGGGTTATCACTGCAAATCAGATCAAAGAGAACCAAGATAACATCACAACTATGGAGGTGATTTCTAGTACTCTATCTGATAATGAGTATGCTGAGATTCAAGATTTGAAAACAACCTATGAGATGTGGAATAAGCTGAAGACTATCTATGGAGGATATCCTCATGTACAAAAGGCCAAGCTGGATAGTTGGAGAGGCAAATTCGATGTGATGAGGATGTAAGAAAGAGAAAATATAGAACAATACCACAAAAGAATAAAGGATGTGGTAAATTTTATCAGAAATGCTGGAGGAAAACTTGAGGAAGATGACGTGGTCAGCAAAATCCTGAGAACCTTGCTACCATAATATGCCATAAGGGTTTTTGCAATTCAGGAACTCAAATATTTGGGAACAGTTAATGTTACACTTGACTCCCTGATCAGTAAGTTGTTTGCCTTTAAAATGAGCAACTATGATAACAGTATGCCAAAGATTGATGCTGCCTTCAAATCTTCCATGACACTTGCACCGACAATGAGAAGAAAAGAAACCATAAGTAGTTATATTGCAAGAACCGGTCATTCTAATGAACATGACAATTTTTATCTAAAGATTAGGAACAAGATGAGCTTGAATCCCTAATAGCAAGAAGGCTACCAAGAGGAAAAGGGAAGTACAAAGGTAAACTACCCCTGAAGTGTTTCTCATGCAATAAAATAGGTCATATTGCATCCAGATGTCCTGATAATGATAGGAAGGATAACTTTAGAAGATACAAAGAGAAGAGAAAGAAGGAGTTCTATCTTGTAGAAGAAGGAGTTACCGATGAATAATTAGAAGGATCCGATGGAGAAGGGATTGCATTTGTAGTGGTAAAGGAAGATAGCACAAAGGAAAGTGATATGGCACTGATTTCCAATTCAAACCGGTGTGGAGACTGGGTAATTGACATTGGTTTCACTCACCACATGATTGGTGACAGGAACAAATTCCTCAGCATGGAGGACAATGATGGAGGACTGGTGAGATTCGACAATGATGCTCCCTATGCGGTAAAAGGTAAGGGATCTATTGCCCTAAATGATAAAACCAATTGTGAAGATGTTTACTACATAGAAGGGATAAATTATAGTCTTTTAAGTGTTGGACAACTTAACAATAAGGGTTACCGATTGGAGTTCAATGAAGGAATATGCAAAATAAGTGATAAATTAGGAGGTTTGATTGCTAGCGGTAAACAAACTAAAGGTAATCTGTTCTACCTAGACACCACTGTAGGAAGTTGCCTAATGGAAAAGGTAGAAGACAGTTTCCTGTGGCACAAAATATTATTTCATGTTAATTTTGATAGCATAACAAAGGTTAGTAAAATGAAGTCTGTCAGAGGTATGCCTGACATTATGAAACATGAGAATGCTAAGTGTAAATATTGTCAGCTAGGAAAGTTGTCCGTATCTAGTTTCAACAACAAATCTTATTCATCTGAGAATGTGCTAGACTTAGTGCATATGGATTTGTGTGGGCCTATGAGGACTAAGAGTTTCTATGGGGACTGGTACTTCATGTTGTTTGTAGATGATTTGTCAAGAATGATGTGGGCTGTATTCTTAAAAGAAAAATTTGAAGCCTTTCACATTTTTAAGGTCTTCAAGGCTTGAGTGGAGAGAGGAACTAGTAAGAGTATGAAATGTTTGAGATCGGATAGAGGAGGAGAGTTCACCTCTCAATAGTTCATAAATTAATGTGAAGAACAAGAGATTATGAGGTAGATGTTTGCACCTAAAACACCTTAGCAGAATGGGGTTACTGAAAAAAGAAACAAAAATCTAATTGATTGTGCGAGGACTCTGATGATTCATAAGGATATTCCACATGTCTTCTAGAGAGAAGCAATGAGTAGTTCTTGATGAATACTAAGAGGGGGGGGTGAATTAGTATGCAAAAAATCTTCGTACTAAAACACTTTACAAGACTAGTAGTAAACCAGTAAACCAGTTTAACAGACAAACCAGTTAACAAATGTGCAAACCAAATAGCTAATAATGCATTTACCCACAGAAGCACAAACACCATAACACAAGATATTTGACGTGGAAACCCAAATGGGAAAAATCACGGTGAGATGGAACTCACAAGTCACTATCTGCAGAATAGGAACCAGACCGGTTAAGGTCTTACAATGTTCTTTACCAGAACAGATCCTGTTAGGAATCTCAATCTCTATTAGGAGATAAGTCCGATTAAAGACTACCTTGCTAGAGGATTTTAGATCCACAGATGTGAACCACCTTGTTAGAGGATTTACAAAAAGGCTTTTGGGCCTACCCGGTTAAGGGCTACAGACTTGTCAAAGATGGGAGTAATCAACAAGTGTTTGATCTATCTAATAGCACAGACTGCTCGGTTAGATCCTTGATAGCTAGTTCTTAATGCACTCCTGCATTACTTTAGTCTTCTACACATTCATATTCTTTCCAACTCCTCAACCACCTTAAACCCTAGCAACAACATAAATTCTTTTCTGCGACCTCATCAACAACCTAAAACCCTAGACATGATGTCCTTATAAAGGAATCTGATTTCATGTTGGTCCAATAGGATTACATTACAATTTCCTAGGTTAAATGAACCTGGACATACTTGGTACGATGACACAAAAAGTACCGTTATAGTGTCGGCACTGTCAAACAATCGGTGGATGGTAACTCATCACAAAATGCTGGTTGGTAACTCATCACAGAGTATTACTGGTTCATACAAAATACCAGTTGCCGGTTTGTCAAAATGAAGACTGGTAAAAATGTGTTATGTTCCTTTAATCCCTCGTACCGCTTGGTATCCATGAACCGCTTGGGGTCAACATGCCGCTTCAGACCGATAAACACATTCTACAAAACATCAATAGTCTAAAGACTATAATACAACATACCGATTGGAACAAATACCGGTTGTGCTCTAACTCATACATATAAAGAGGATCTTAATGCAAGTGTGTGTCCATCAATGACAATCACAACATGAACATCAAAAATGCCAACAATCTCCCCCTTTGGCATTGATGGCAACACTTAGGAAAATAAAATTTTGACATCTAAGTGTTTTACAACAAAAACATGCCATTAGCAAAATTGCTCCCCCTAAGCAGATACACTATCCCTTTAATAATACAATGTATAGCACTTTTGCATATAGAGCATAAACATTGAGATATCAGAGCATATATCAAAGCATATAGAAAAATTTTAAATCCAGATACTTCTCCCCTATAGTTCTCCAAAATAGATAGAGTACTTCTCCCCCTTTGCCAACAATGACAAAGTATCGCTGAACAACCCTGTTTCCATTTGATATTAAAATAATAAAAGTTTATGACAACAAGGAATAATACTTGTCAAAAACAGATTTATAGTCCTACAAGAATTGTTTCATCGATAGAGACCAGGATTCAAGTAGGGAGGTGGCTACTTCTTTCTTTGTTTGCATCTGGGAGACTTGTTCTTCCATAGCATCAACTGTGCTTATCTCCTGTGTAACTGTCAAAGCATCTAGGTTCAGATAACACTTCTGAAGAATTTGTAGACGTGGGAGTAGAACCAGTTGTAGCTCCTACAAATCTCTAGATCGTGTGCTGATTTCTTGCTCCATTTTGGCTGACTGGATATGAAACCGGTGAATGGTTTGTCCATAAGTTGTGAAGGAATCATAAGGTGGCTTGAATGTGCTCAAGTAGGACTACAAAAGCTGTTCAAGTTTTTGCTTCTGAGCTAGCACATCATCATAGAATAGATGGGGTTGACAGATTTTGCTGAGTAGCATAGTCCCCTCATCTAGAGCGTCCCTTATATCCTTTTTTTCTTTCTTCAGTTCAGTTCAGAGCTCATTCAACTTTTTCACCAGAGCTATATTAAGAGCCTTTTGATGCTCCTTCTTGCCATTAGCCTCTGCTGCCTCTTCAAGGCTTTGCACCTGGTCATCTACTACTATGCATAGGAGCTTTAGTCTAGCTAATGATGAATCAGAGTTTGGAAGATTTGTACCAGGTATCAAACCGGTAAGCGTATCCACAACTGCTTGGATTACATCCTGCTCCTTCTTTCGTCGAATGATTTCAAGACACTCTTGAGCTACCTTGATACTCTGCATTAGCTCCATTTCACTTGCAGACTGGAGATCTATAGGATTGGAGAGGTCAGCCGGTTTGGCTTGACTCCCGGTTGCCTTCAGAGTCTCCATCTGGGTGCTCTTCGCCGCTTCTCCTGCCTTGTCCTCTTCCGCTTCTCTCCTCTTCTCCTCTTCCTTGTCCTCCTCAACCTTTTTCTTTTTTGCTTCCTTCTTCTTCTCCTATTCCTTATCTTCTTTTTCCTTCTTCTTCCTCTCTGCTTCCTTCTTTTTCTCCTGTTCCTTATCCTCCTCTTCTTTCTTTTTCTTTTCATCTTCTTGCTTCTTTTTCTCCTCTTCATCCTTCTTCTACTTCTCCTCTTCATTTTTCTTCTTTTTCTCTTCTTCATCTTTCTTCTTCTTTTCCTCTTCATCTTTCTTCTTTTTCTCTTCTTCCTTCTTCTTCTGCTTCTCTTCTTCATCCTTTTTCCTTTGCTCTGCCTCTTCGTTTGCCGCTTCCTGTTTGTCCTCGGCTTTCTTCTCCTGTTCAGCCTATTGCTCTTGTCCTGTTGCCTCAGATGGTATTTCTTGAGTAACATCTTCTTCATCTAGGGCATTGACATCAATAGTGTCGACCTGTTCATTAACTCGATTTCCTTCATCATCAAGTACTTCACCTGGTTTGGATATAACCAGTTCTTTCTCAGCTTGCCGGTTAGCTTCAACCACTCCATGTATCTTCAAAGCATCTAGAGCATGACTATGTGTATCCTTGAGCACTTCCTTACCTTTTCCTTCCAGTAATAGGAGTCTTCTTCTTCTCATGAAGAAAAGACCTTTGTATTTGTTCATTACATCGAACAGTTCCGAATTTGATACATCAAGAAAATGTTTAGCAAAAACTTTTTCTCTCATTTCCTGTTCCTTCTCTATGGCAATGCGCCATTTATTGTCTAAGGACTTATAAAAAGAATCCGGTGTTTTAGATCTAATTTCTGAAGGGGACCGATCATTAACACATAAATATTGAATTATTTCTTTTTCCACCGCCTCCTTTTCATCATCATTAAAGTCATGAAAATAATCAATTAAATCATTCAATACTTTTCTCCTAATGTTTTTGTTGGTGTAAATAAATATTCATTTTGGATATTATTACACTTTACTTAAGTTAACTTAGGATAATGCATCTCTTCGTAGTTTGGATTCGAGACACTTAGGGAAGTGTGCACATAGGGATAGAGCTTGTAGGAGAAATTCCACCTTTTGTGGTTTTATTTTACTGTTACACTCCACATTCGGTGGGTCATCCACCTCTTGTGGAATATTATATTATTTCTCCTACCTACCCTCAGTATTTCTTACCTACCCTTGTTTCTCATTGAGCCACATGTCATAATTGTGTGCTCGTACATCCATATGGCCTTGCCTATATAAGAAGGCCTATATTCATTGTATTGGTTAATCCAGTTGATCATTTTGCATATTAATGAGAATACAGTTTGTTCTTGTCATTCTATTGTCTCTCTTTTTATGCTTTTCATTGTGCCCTTGATCTTGGCAAAATCCTACATGGTATCAGAGCCATTGGGGCTTCATTGATTAGTTTTTTGGAGACATTTTGGAGGCTTCTATTTTTGGATTTGGGGATCTTCATTTTTTGGGGGCTTCGTACAACGATTTGGACATTACCGTTGAATCCGGGAGGCCGTTTCCATGAATTTCGACTATAAAGTCGACCTATTTTGGTGAGAATTTTTTTTTTCCATTTTGGCTATTATTGTATGGATTTTGAAAATTTTTAATTTTTTTTCAGAAAAAAAAGGAAAATTTTCGGATAAAAGCGATCAATTTTTTTTGGAAAAAATTCGAAAAAAAAAGGGCGAATCAAAAAATAAAAAAAAATTGTTTTTTGGGGGGTCCGCAGACCCCCCCTGTGATCTCCGTACCTACAGGTATGCGCAGCCGCTGCCACAGTACCTGCACCTAGCGGTACTTTTTTTTCGGGTTGCCTCTGTCACCGGCACCACCACCGAGAAACTCCCACCGTCGCCTCTCTCTACACGCCGCCTTGGCTCCCAGCCCGGCTCTTCGGCAGCCCGCTCTCGCCACCGACCCCCTCGGCTCCCAGCCCGACTCTTCGGCAGCCCGCTCCCGCCGTCGGCCCCCTCGGCTACCGGCCGCCGGTAACCTCCGGCAGTGCTTCCCTCCTCTCCGGCGTCCTATAAACAGGCGGACGATCACAAAGGAGTAGTTTTCTTCATTGGAGCCATCTAAGGTACCTCACATTTACATAGGTGATGATACTCAAGTAGAGGTTGAAGGGAAAGGTTCAGTTGACATGGATGATGGAACATTTGAGAATGTTCTCTATGTTCCTAACTTGTCTACCAACCTTCTCTCTATCTACCAAATCACTCACTATGGGAATGGAAAAAGGTTGAGTTTACACTAGATTCAGTTGTGGTAAAAGAACTTGATGATGATGCCTTGGTAGCAGTGGGACAAGTCAATGACAACTCAAGGCTTTATTCATTCTCCCACTTTGTGCCAAGTTCACCTTCTAGGGCCTTGCTTACTCATTCAAAGATAGAAAGTAAGCTATGGCATGAGTGGTTTGGTCACCTCAACGACCACTATCTTCAGCATCTCAGCACTAAAGACATGGTCACAGGTCTACCTCGAATCAATTTTTTAGAGGGTGTATGTTCAGGTTGTTCCATGGGTAAGCATCCCGAAGATAAGTTTGATAAGGGGAAAGCTTGGAGAGCTTTGGAAGTTCTTCAACTTGTTCACAACGATGTAGCAAGTCCATTTCCAGCACCTTCATTTAGCAAGGCCCACTATGTCCTCACCTTCATTGATGACTACTCCCGCTTCACTTGGGTCTACTTTCTCATTCATAAGAGTGAAGTATTTGACAGATTTCAGGACTTCAAGACTCCTGTGGAGAAGTAATCAGGGAAAGTGGTCAAGATTCTTCGCACAGATAATGGAAGGGAATATGTGAACAAAAGACTTGAGGATTTTTGTACATTTGAGGGGATTGATCTTCAACATTCTGTCGCATACACTCCACAGCAGAACGGGGTTGCAGAATGCAAGAATAGAACTCTCAAAGAAATGGCTAGCTGTATGATACATGCACGTTCTCTTGATCCCGCTTTTTGGGCAGAGGCTATTAGTTGTGCCACACACATCCAAGATTGGGTTCCTCACAAGGCTTTGCAAGGTATTACTCCTTTTGAAGCTTGGGCTGGTAGGAAATCGATTGTGAGACATTTCAGAGTCTTTGGGTGTCCAGCATGGGCTCACATACCTCCGCAGAAATGCAAGGCATTGGAACCTCAGAGTTAGCCTTGCATATTTGTTGGATATCCTGAGGGTGTTAAGGCATACAGATTGATGGATCTAGAGACACATGAGGTGTTCATTGAGAGGAGTGTTCACTTTGAGGAAAGCTCTCCTAGCTTAGTCTCTCTACCTCCTCCACCTTCCTCCATTGTGGATAGTGATTTTAGTGATTCGGATGATGAGACTCCTTCAACTTCGACTCGCAGGGTTACACCTCCGCAGGGTCCACTTGCAGTTGAGGAACCTCATTCTCCACCTCCACCTAGACCTCGTTGGGCTCGACAAACACTTGAGTCCGCAGGTTCTCTTGTCGGGGATCCTTTAGATACACGGAGAACTCAATCACAACATCAGGATCTTCCACATGCATTCATTGCTACTGCTTCCGATCCATAGACATTTAGGGATGCATCAGGGGTTCCTGAGTGGGACCACGCTATGGAGGAAGAGTATAGTTCCTTGATGAGGAACAACACATGGGATTTAGTCCATCTCCCTAAGGGGAGAAAGATGGTTTGATGTAAGTGGATCTATCAAACCAAGTTTGCAGCGGATGGTAGTGTGGATAAGTATAAGGCTCGGCTTGTTGCGAAAGGTTTCTCTCAGGTTGCAGGTGTTGACTATACTGAGACCTTTGCACCCATAGCCAAGATGAACTCCATTCGTTTGACACTTGCTATTGCTGCAGCTCATGGTTGGGCTGTACATCAGATGGATGTGAAGAGTGCTTTTCTTCATGGTGATCTTGATGAGGAGATTTATATGGAGCAGCCATAGGGTTTCTTCCAGGATACTTCCTTGGTTTGCAGACTAAGGAAATCTCTCTATGGCCTTAAGCAGGCCCCCAGGGCTTGGTACACCAAGCTGGATTCCTTTCTTCTCTCCGCAGGGTTCACCAGGTGTCATTCCAATCCGAATGTCTACATTTTGCGACAGGATGACTCTCACTTGATACTTGTGCTCTATGTTGATGACTTGATCATTACAGGGAGTACTTCATCCATCATTAGCAGGGTCAAATTTGCTTTGCATGACAGATTTGCTATGACTGACTTGGGTCTTTTGCACTACTTTCTCGGGATAGAGATTTCACAGTCACCTTCCGGGATTACACTATCACAGCCGAGTATGCTCTTGATCTACTTGCACGCTTTCATATGGCTGATTGTAAGCCTGCTCTGACTCCCTTTCTTTTAGGAGTCAAGCTTGATGCTCAGTGTTCTTCTCCACCAGTTGATGCCACTTTGTATCGTCAGCTTGTGGGTAGTCTCATCTACTTGACTCATACACGCCCTGATATTTCATTTGCAGTTGGCATGGTTTCCCGCTTCATGCAGGAACCACATGAGCTTCATTGGAAAGCCGCCAAACGCATCCTTCATTACATCCAGGGTACACATCACTATGGGATTCACTATGCAGCAGGCACAGGACTTCGCTTGGTTGGTTACACAGACTCCGATTGGGCTGGCGATCTTGATTATTGTAAGTCTACTTCTGGTTACAGTTTTCACCTTGGTTTGGGCCCCATTTGTTGGCAGAGCAAGAAGCAACATGCTATTGCTCTCTCTTCGACTGAGGCTGAGTATCGAGGCACTGTTAATGCAGTGACTAAGACCATTTGGCTCCAGGAGATTCTCACAGAGTTTGGATTCACCACTCCACGACCGACAGTTCTACATTGCGACAATCAGAGTGCTATTGCAATCTCAAAGATCCTAGTCCAGCCTCAGCGGACCAAACACATCGAGATTCATATGCACTATATCCGAGAGCTCATCCAGGAGCAGGTCATTGATTTGCAGTATTGTCCTACAACAAAGCAGGTTGCTGACATATTCACCAAACCTTTCACCGAGACTAAGTTCTAGCAGTTGCGAGCTCTCTTGGGGGTGCGGGATGTGTCATTGGGGGGGGTCAGCTGACTTCTCCTTTCTCTCTTATGGGGGGGACTTTAACCTCTTTGAGGTTTTGTCCTTCTTCTTTGAGAGTCTTTTGTACTTTCATCTCTCTTTTGGGGGGGAGTTTTTTCCCACTGGGTTTTCTCCCTTTCTCTGTTTGTGAGAGATTGCATTGCATGGTTTTGCTTGCATATTGTACATGGGTACCTATCATGGCCTAGTAGCCGAGACCCATCTTGCATTATTGACTTGAGTCTTCATTCCCCTAAGTTGCACTTAAGTGGGAGTGTTGGTGTAAATAAATATTCATTTTGGATATTATTACACTTAAGTTAACTTAGGATAATGCATCTCTTCGTAGTTTAGATTTGAGACACTTAGGGAAGTGTGCATATAGGGATAGAGCTTGTAGTAGAAATTCTACCTTTTGTGGTCTTATTTTGCTGTTACACTCCACATTCGGTAGGTCATTCACCTCTTGTGGAATATTATATTATTTCTCCTACCTACCCTTAGTATTTCTTACCTACCCTTGTTTCTCATTGAGCCACATGTCATAATTGTGTGCTCGTACATCCATATGGCCTTGCCTATATAAGCAGGCCTATATTCATTGTATTGGTTAATCCAGTTGATCATTTTGCATATTGATGAGAATACAGTTTGTTCTTGTCATTCTATTGTCTCTGTTTTTATGCTTTTCATTGTGCCCTTGATCTTGGCAAAATCCTATAGTTTTTGATAGCTCTTTGACAATGTGTCAAAGGTTTGTAGGAGGAGATATCAATATTTACCGGTGCAGATGATGCCGGTTCATTCTTTGTCTTCTTTCTTGTCTATCTTGCCTTCTTGGGCTGCTCTTCAGACATAGTTTCTTTTGAGTCTGGAGAGTTGCTTTTTGTCTTCCTTTTCCTCTTGAAGACTTTAGTTGGTGCTGCTTCCGATTTCTTTTTGGCTGGTGACCGCTTGGTCACTTTTGGAGTTGCAGTAGTAACCGGTGCTGATGCTGCAGGCACTGCCTTTGCCTTCTTTACTGTAGGTTCTTTTCCTTTCTTCGCAGAGGGTTCCTCGATCAGTGTAACCCTTTCCAGATAGGTTCCAGTCCTCTTTTCCTTAGGATCAAGAGGTGAGGCAATAAGGGTAGAGGCATACCCTTCCAACATGTCATACATCACCTCATAGCCCATTGGCTCAACTTCTTCCTATCTGGGCTCAACAGCCTCCATTATGCATTGATCCATCTTGATGGTGAAACAAATGTCATCTTCATATTTCTTGATGATATCACCTGAGATCCTCATCCTTTGGCTCATTTTTTGTCTGAACTCATCAAAATACTTGTTCAGAACTTCAGGATAACCGGTTCCCACTGCCTGCAAACTTTCCTTTATCTGTTTGGTAACCGGTTGGTCTGCAGACCACTGAATGTCTCCCACTCCTGGGAAGTATCCTTGAAAGTAAAAGAACAACCCAACCAATAGTTGTCCAAACTTGAACCTCAGTGCATTATCTTGTTTGATTGATTTTAGGTTCAATAGGAGTCGCCTCTGCATACCGGTGCATAGGTCAAATGATGCATCCTCCTTTATCATCCGATAAGCGACATTTACCGCTGCAATAGATATGGAGTTAATTCTGTTGGCTAAGAACATCTGGTAACCAATCACCATATATGCATACTTCACCAGATCATCCTTGATTGAATTGACTATCATGCCACGTGAGTCACTCACTAAACCGGTGAGCTTGGACATTTCAGTTTTGCTAACCGTCCTTAGGGCTGACACATCCCCTGTATTGCAGAAACCAGTGACTGCATGAATTGCCTGCAACGTGATATCATGCGTCCTCTCTAGGTACATCTTGTCACTGTGGATGCTACTCAAAATGATCCTTATGTGATCTTCTATAAAATTTTCCAGGAAGTAGACAACATTGTGGAGTTTCTTCTTCTCCAAGATATTATACTTCGGTTTGATTTTCTTATCCTTGCCACAAAACAAATCTAACTGGGAGTGGATAGCTAGAGACTCTAGGTCTTCTATTTTGCAGTCTATGTAGTCAAAGATTCCCTCTTCTACTATCACACCAGTCGGAACTTATGATAGGGCATTATACTTGGACTTCCGTTGAATAAAATTTGCAGACTCGACAGATGCACTAGAACTAGTATGAGATGTGGAAGCCATGATAGAAACCTTAAGAAATCAAGAAATACCTTTTGAAACACGTGAAATTAGGGCTTGCAGATTCTCCTTTACTTCACACTCTGTCGGTTGTTGAATTACCGCTTTGTGTTCTCCACTTGACTGTTTTTAGTTTGAGTTTGAATCTCCTTCGCAGTTTCTCAATTTCTCCAAATCTCTGCTCAAATCACCTTTTCATCGCTCTGCTCTTTGAAAAACTTTTCTTCGCTCGAAAACTGATAGTGAGAAATGATTTCAAAAATGCTTTTAAACATAGTCCTCACCTACTGTCATTAATGCTCCTCCATTAGGGCATAAACCTTGATTTTGCCTTTTTACCATTTCCGATCTTCTGTCAAATGACAGGTATAACATACCAGTTAAGGTCTTTTACCAGTGAAAACTGGGTGTTCGAAACATTTTGTCGTTTGCTCCCCCTACGCTTTCCTGAAGCTTAGTTTGCCGGTTCCTCTTGTAACACTGCTAGTTTCTCCTTCCAGATTTTGTTCATGTCCGCTTGAACAATGTCAACATCAATGTTTCCTTCCGGAGTGACTGGTATATCATCAGATATGCTCTTTCTTGATCTACAAAATCTAGCAATGTGACCCGGTTTGTTACAGTGATAGCAGACCAATCCAGGTGTTCTCCAAGGTCCATTGTTCATGTTTCCATTGTTCGTTCTGCATGTTGCAGCAGTATGACCATGACTATGATAGATCATACAATTTTATCTCTATCCAGTTGCCACTTGATAACCACCGCTTCTTGGCTGATGATTGAAGGTATTAAACCGGTTGTGACTCCGGTTCACAAAAGCTTCAGGACCAACTCTTTGGGTCCTTTGAAGATATCTTCCAGTGTTATTCATAACAGACCTGCACTTAGATTCTCTATGCCCATACTTGTTGCATGCATAACAGTTACCATCAAATCTATAGGGTCTAGGCTTATCATTTACAAAATAAGGAAAATTGTTGTAAGCCTTACTCCTACACATATTAGCAGTATGTCCTTCTTTAAGATAGTTGAAACAAATATGTTTAAACTTTTGCTTACCTTTATCCTTTGATACCAATTGCTTCTTTGATGTTCCAGCATTTGTACCAGAGGTCTCTCCTTCCTCATGATCGGAATAACCAAGTCCATTGGTATTCTTGACCGGTTTGGCAGATTCAAGCTTTTGGTCTAGCTTGATAGTACTCTTGCTGAACTTAGCAAGTATTTCCTTTGACTCAGAGAGTTATTTGGAAATAGCAGCATTTGTTTCCAACAGGTTTTCATTCTCAGAGATGGCAGTGTTCAGTTTTCCTTGCATGTCTTCCTTTTCTACCTTGCTTGAATGGAGTTGAGCATTTAGGGCACTCATCTCTTGTTTCAACTTGGAGATCTCAAAATCTCTTTCTTTCACTAGGTCTTCAGCTTTTCTCCGGTTCTCAAGCTCTTGACACATCCGGATAGTCAGTCCTTCCAACTCCTTTCTTAGGTTGGATTTTGATTCATTCAACTTATTTACTTCTGCAATTAGGGATTCCATATCTGCTTCATCTGCAAAACTATTTTCAGATAGCTCCATCAACTTTTCTACATGTTCTCTCCTTTTTGCTTGAGATGCCTTGTATTTGACCATAAGATCATCATAGGCTTGCTCAGACTGAGTGAGCCATTGAGTAAGTTCCCTCAAGGTTTATTCCCCCATATCTCTTTCCAAGTGGTTAAACTTATAGAAAGGTAGGCTCTGATACCAATTGATGAATACTAAGAGGGGGGGGGGTGAATTAGTATGCAAAAAATATTCGCACTAAAACACTTTACAAGACTAGCAGTAAACCGTTAAAACAATTTAATAGACAAACCAGTTAACAAACATGCAAACCAAATAGCTAATAATGCATTTACCCATAGAAGCACAAACACTATAACATAAGATATTTGACATGGAAATCCAAATGGGAAAAATCACGGTGAGATGGAACTCACAAGTCACTATCTGCAGAATAGGAACCAGACCGGTTAAGGTCTTACAATGTTCTTTACCAGAACAGATCCTGTTAGGAATCTCAATCTCTATTAGGAGATAAGTCCGATTAAAGACTACCTTCCTAGAGGATTTTAGATCCATAGATGTGAACCACCTTGTTAGAGGATTTACAAAAAGGCTTTTGGGCCTACCCGGTTAAGGGCTACAGACTTGTCAAAGATGGGAGTAATCAACAAGTGTTTGATCTATCTAATAGCACAGATTGCTCGGTTAGATCCTTGATAGCTAGTTCTTAATGCACTCCTGCATTACTTTAGTCTTCTACACATTCATATTCTTTCCAACTCCTCAACCACCTTAAACCCTAGCAACAACATAAATTCTTTTCTGTGACCTCATCAACAACCTAAAACCCTAGACATGATGTCCTTATAAAGGAATCTAATTTCATGTCGGTCCAATAGGATTACATTACAATTTCCTAGGTTCAATGAACTTGGACATACTTGGAACCATGACACAAAAAGCACCATTATAGTGTCAACACCGTCAAACAATCGGTGGATGGTAACTCATCACAAAATGCCAGTTGGTAACTCATCACAAAGTATTACCAGTTCATACAAAATATCGGTTGCTGGTTTGTCAAAATGAAGAATGGTAAAAATGTGTTATGCCGCTTTAATCCCTTGTACCGCTTGGTATCCATGAACCGCTTGGGGTCAACATGCCGCTTCAGACCGGTAAACACATTTAGCAAAACATCAATAGTCTAAAGACTATAATACAACATACCTACAACATACTGGTTGGAACAAATATCGGTTGTGCTCTAACTCATACATATAAAGAGGATCTTAATGCAAGTGCGTGTCCATCAATGACAATCACAACATGAACATCAAAAATGCCAATAGTGCTATGTATACGTTGAACCAGATATAGGTGAAAAAGGGGACAAATAAGACTCCCTATGAATTATGGCATGGATAGTCATCCAATGTGAGTTACTTCAAGGTATTTGGAAGTAGGTGCTACATCAAGAGGGATGAGTACTCTAGAAATTTTGATCCTAAGAGTGATGAAGGAATATTCTTAGGTTACTCCATAAAGAGTAAAGCATACTGGTGTTTGAACAAAAGGACTGGTAAGATTGTGGAACATACAAATGTCAGAGTAGATGAGTTTTTTGAGAAAAAATGAATAGGACAACAAGAATGAACCAGAAGACTATCAAGGATTCAATTACACTGTACCAATCGAACCTGCTATAGAGAATCCTAGTGTAGCTACAAATGAGGAAGCATGTGAAGTAGAACCTGTACAACCGGTAGAAGAAGCTACAAGAAATGAACCAGCACTACCAAGGTATGTCAGAATCAATCATTTTGCTGACAAGAATGCAGGAGTATTGACTAGAAGAAAAGTAAGGGAGGGTACCTATCTAATCTCTAAAATTGAGCCCAAAACATCAAAGGAGGCTTTGAATGATGAAGACTAGATCAAGGCTATGGATGAAGAACTAGAGTAGATTGAGAAAAATGAAACCTGGACCCTTGTCCCCAGACTGGAGAACAAAAATGTGATAGGCACCAAGTGGGTGTTTTGAAATAAAATGGATGAAACCAGTCAAGTAGTAAGAAACAAAGCAAGGTTAGTCTGCAAAGGATATGCACAGGAAGAAGGTTTGGATTATAGATAGACCTTTGCACCGGTGGCCAGACTGGAAGGGGTCAGAATCTTGCTTGCTTATGCTGCTTATAGGAAGTTTAAGGTCTACCAAATGGATGTCAAATCGACATTCTTGAATTGTGTTCTAGAGGAAGAAGTGTACATTGAGCTACTGGAAGGGTTTGCTTCAGAAGATGGAGGAGATATGGTATGTAAACTGAAAAAGGATCTATATGGGCTAAAACAAGCACCAAGAGCTTGGTATGAGAGACTGCACTCATACCTTATAAGTATAGGGTTCATGAGAACCAGTGACAATAATAACTTGTATTTGAAGAATGGAAAAGAACGAAAACATCTGATTGCAGATATTTTTGTAGATGACATCATCTTTGGAGTAGATGATTAAATGAGCAAAGGTTTTGTAGAAGAAATGAAGAAATAATTTGAAATATCCATGATAGGTGAAATAAAATTCTTTATTGGTCTACAAGTTTCTCATCTAAAGAATGGTATATTCATTAGCTAGACCAAATATATAACAAAAATATTGAAGACCTTTGGAATGGAAGATTCCAAACTTGCTGGAACTTTGATGGTTACAAGTTGCAAGATTTCCAAACATGATGAGGCTAATGAAGTGAATGAGACACTATATCGATCCATGATCAGTAAGTTTTAGTATGCAGTGCACAGTAGTCTGGATATAGCACAAGCAGTTGGCTTGGTTGCTATATTTGCTGCAAATCCAAAAGAGACTCATATGGTGGTGGTTAAGAGGATATTCATATACCTTAAGGGGACTGATGAGTATGGTCTCTGGTATTCACATAAGGGAAATTTCAACTTAAGTGTCTTCATCGATGCAGATTGGATAGGGAACATTAATGACAAAAAGAGCACTAGTGGAGGTGCATTCTTTCTTGGAGATAGGATTGTGTCATGGAGAAGCATGAAACCCAATTGTGTCTCTCAATCCACAACTGAGGCAAAGTATGTGGCTGCTGCAATCAACTGTACACAGATAGTATGGATTAAGAAGTTCTTGGAAGGTATCCAAGAAAAGGTGACTGAAGCGGTGGTGATACACTTTGACAATACAAGTGCCATCAACATATCAAAAAACTTGCTAATGCACTCCAAAACCAATCATATTGCAATAAAATATCATTATCTTAGGGAATAGGTACAAGACAAAGAAGTTAGATTTGAATATGTGCCAGCCAAGGAACAGATTGCAGACATATTCACCAAGCCACTACCTAAGGATACTTTTGAGTATCTCAAAGGTAAGCTAGGGGTAATTCCCCTACATGCTCTAAGGTGAGTGAAGATTGGAACAACATCAATCCGGCATGATTTTCCTAAAATTTTTATGTATTTGGATTGATTATCATGGATTACTCCTATTAGGGGAAGTAGTCATTGTAGTATGTGAAATAGGATGTCTAGACTACACCTTTGGCATTTTTGTCAAAGGGGGAGTGAAGTCAGATGGAACATGAAGGGAGATGAAGTCAGATGTGACATGTGTTGGCATTTTTGATGATGATATTGTGATTGTCATTGATGGACACACACTTTCTTTGAGATCACTTTTTGTATGTATGAGTTATGCTCAACCGGTATTTGTTCCAACCGATATTATGTATTAGTCTTTAGACTATTAGTGTTTTGCAAAAAGTGTTTATCGATCTCAAGCGGTATGAGGACCCAAGCGGTATGAGGACCCAAGTGGGATGAAGACCCAAGCAGTATGAAGAATCAAGCGGTTCGAGGATCCCAAAGTGGTACAAAGGAACATAGTAGTTGTTATCATTATTCCCAACCTTCATTTTGACAAACTGGTAATTGGTAAAATGCGTGAATCGATAATCGGTAAATGTATGAACCGGTATACTCCGTGACGAGTTACCAACCGGTATTTTTGTGATGAGTTATCATCCATCGACACTTTGGTAGTGATTCTGTGCCATGTTACCAAATGTGTCCAGATGCACTGAACCTAGGAACTTACAATGTAATCCTATTGGACCAACATGAAATCAGATTCCTTTATAAGGACACCATGTCTAGGGCTTTAGTGGTTGTTAGGGTTTTAGGTGGTTGATGAGGTTTTTGTATGTGCAATCACAGAAGAAGATTAGGTCTATGTGAAGAAACAGAGTGTGAAAATATCGAAGACTAAAGTAATGCTGAAATGCATTAACAATGAGCTATCAAGGATCTAACCAATCATACTGTGCTAGTATTTAGATCACTCACTTGTTGATTACTCACATCTTCGACAAGTCTGAAACCCTTAACTAGTTAGGCCTGGCAAAGCCTTTGTAAATCCTCTAACAATGTGGTTCACAACTGTGGATCTGAAATCCTCTCACAAGGTAGTCTTTAATCGGACTTATCTCCTAATAGAGATTGAGATTCCTAATAGGATCTGTTCTAGTGAAGAACATTGTATGACCTTAACCAGTCTGACCTTAACCGATTTGGTTACTATTTTGTAGATAGTTACTTGTGAGTTTCATCTCACCGTGATTTTTCCAATTTGGGTTTCCATGTCAATATCTCTTGTGTTATGGTGATTGTGCTCCTATGGGTGAATGCCTTATTTGCTATTTGGTTTGCATTTGTCTTAATCGGTTTGTTAGTAAAACTGTTATACCAGTTTACTGCTAAACTGTTTAAGTGTTTGAGTTTAGTATTTTTTGGTATACTAATTCACCCCCCCTCTTAGTATTCATCAATTGGTGTCAGAGCCAACCTTTCTATAAGTTTAACCACTTGGAAGGAGATATGGGGGAATACACTATGAGGTAGCTTACTCATCATCTCACTCAGACTAAGAAAGCCTTTGATGAACTCAAAGTCAAATATAAAGCCTCTCTAGCAAAGAGAAGAGAGCATGCTGAGAAACTGATGGAGCTTACTGCAAATAGTTCTTTTGATGAAGCAGACATGGAAGCCCTAGTTGAAGAAGTTGAAAAACTGAATGAATCTAATGCCAACCTAAAAAGGGAACTTGAAGGACTGACTATCAGAATGTGTCAAGAGCTTGAGAACTGGAGGAAAGCTGAAGATCTGGTAAAAGACAAAGATCATGAGATCTCCAAGCTAAAGCAAGAAATCAGTGCACTTACCACTCATCTCCAAGAGAGTAAAGTGGAAAAAGAAGAAATGCAAGGTGAACTAAACATGACTATTTCTGAGAATGCAATCTTGAAGGAATCCAATGCTGCTATTTCCAAAGAACTCACTGAGTCAAAGGAAATACTTGCCAAATTCAATAAGAGTACTGTTAAGCTAGAACAAAAGTTTGAATCAGAAAAACCGATAAGGAATACCACTGGACTTGGTTTTTCTAGTTATGAGGAAGGTGAGACCTTTGGAACAAAAGATGGAGCATCAAAGAAGCAACCGACACCAAAGGATAAAGGTAAGCAAAAGTTCAAACCTGTTTTCTTTAATTGTCTCAAGGAAAGACACACTGCCAATGTATGTAGAAGTAAGGCTTACAGTAATTGTCCCTACTTTCTAAACAATAAGACTAGATCCAATAGATTCAATGGTAACTATTATGCATGCAACAAGTTTGGGCATAAAGAATTTGAATGCAGGTTTGTTATACACAACACTGGAAGATATCCTCAAAGGAGTCAAGGAGTTTTTCCCGAATCCTCTGTGAACCGGAATCCAAACCAGTATAATGCCTATGACCATCAGTCAAGTGGTGGTGGCTATCAAGCAGCAATAGGTTGGAGAGGAACCTGTTTGATTTTCCATGGTAGTGGTCACACTACTACAACATGCAGGAGGAAGAATGGTAGAATGAACAATGGACCATGGAGAACACCTGGAGTGGTATGCTATCATTGCAACAAATCGGGACACCCTGCCAGAACCTGCAGAATGAGAAAGAACATATCAGATGATATACTGATCACTTCGGAAGGAAAGATTGATGTTGAAACTGTTCAAGCAGATATGAAGACAACATGGAAGAAGAAACCTGAAGAAGTGTCACAAGAAGAACCAGTTTCTGCACCTAGTATGGAAGTCACTGAACTGACAAACTAAGCTTCAGAAAAGCTTAGGGGGAACAAATCGGTGAAATGTTTTGAACCCCAGTTTACACCGATAAAAGACCTTAACCAGTATGTGTTACCTGTCAATTTGCAGAAGACTGAAAATGGTAAAAGGCAAAATTAGGGTTTATAACCTAATTGTGGAGCATTTATTATGGTAGGTGAAGAATTTGTTTAAAAGGGATTTCTCAAGTCATTTTAACTTATCAATTTGCGAGCGAAGAAATTCTCAAAGTGTAGAGCGACCAAAGGCAATTTGTTTTACGATTCAAAGTGATTTCAAAAACTTTGAAGTAGAATCTAGAGATAGTATCAATCAGTTAAGTTTATTCTGCGGGAATGACAAGAAGATCAAACCGGAATACAACATCCTAGAAAGAAAGAAACTTCACAATGCGGTCTATTTTCTTGAAGAATTCATAGAAAATCACATCCGCATCATCCTAAGCAGAGTGCATGGTGAAAAAATATATCTTGAGCAGACACATGACATCACACTAGAAGTGATTCATGCTGTCACCGGTTTCTGTAATGTTGGAGAAGTACCAACCCTAAGGAAAGTCATTAAGACGGAAATGACCAAGCTCACCGGTTCTGCGAGCGACCAATGGGAAATGATTGTTAACACCATCAAGGATGATTTGGTCAAATATGCCTGCATGGTGATCGGATACCGAACGTTCTATGCTAGCAGAATAAACTTTGTCTCTGCAGCAGCGGTGAATGTCGCCTACAGAGTGATCATGGAAGATGCATCATTTGATCTATGCACATGTATGCAGAGGCAACTTTTGGTAAACCTGAAATCTATCAAACAGGACAATGTCTTAATATTTAAATTTGGACAACTGTTAGTAGGTTTGTTTTTCTATTTTCAAGGCTATTTTTCAGGATTCGGTGATATACAATGGTCTGTTGACCAACCGGTTACCCAGCAAATCAAAGAAAGTCTTCAAGCGGTAGGAATCGGTTATCCTGAAGTCCTGAACAAATACTTTGATGAATTTAGATGCAAGATGAGCCAAAGGATGAGAATATCTGGCGATATTGTCAAGAAGTATGAAGAGGACATCTGCTTTATCATCAGAGTAGATGAGTGCATAATGGAGGTAGTTGAGCCCAGAAAGGAAGAAGTGGAGCCCATGGGATATGAGATGATTTATGACATGCTTGATGGGTATGCCTCTACCCTACTTGCCTCACCTCTTGATCCAAAGAATAAGAGAATTGACACCTACTTGGAGAGGGTAACACCAGTTGAAGAACCCTCAGTGAAGAAAAGAAAGGCAGTGCCATCTGTATTGACACCGATTACTTCAGCAAGTCCTAAAGTGACCAAGCGGTCACCGGCCAAGAAGAAACCAAAATTTGCACCTGCCAAGGTCTTTGAAAGAAAATGGAAAACCAAGAACACCTCACCAGATTCTGAGGATACAGAACTTGAGGTACAACCTAAAAAGACTAGGAAAATGAGGAAGAAGACAAAGACAACCAGCAATGAACCGACATCATCAGCACCGGTAAATATAGACATTTCCTCTTACAAACCATTGACACATTGTCAAAGAACTATCAAGAATATTAGGAGAAAAGTGCTAAGTGATTTAATAGATCATTTTGATGATTTTAATGACAATAAAAAGGAGGAAGTTGAACATGAAGTTATTCAATATGTATGTATTAATGACCAGTCGCCATAAAAAATTAGATCAATGACACCAGATTCTTTATATAATTCTGTAGATAACAAATGGTGCATTGCCATAGAAAAGGAAAAGGAAATAAGAGAGGAAATTTTTGCACAATATTTTCCTGATGTGTCAAAAGATACACACTCACATGCCAAAGCCACTCTAAGGTTGCACCAAGTGTGTGAAGCTGACAAGAAGGCTAAGCAAGAACCAGAAACCAAAAAACTAGATGAGGTATATGATAGTGAAGGAGAACCGGTCACTGAATAGATGGACACAATTGACATTGAAGCTTTGGATGGTGAAAATGTCACTCTAGATGCAGCAAAGGAAAAGGCTGATAAAGAGAGAGTGGACAAAGAAAAATTGGACAAAGAAAAGGTTGATAAAGTGCAAGCGGAGAAAGAGAAAAAGAATCAAGAGGAAGAGAAGAGGAAACAAGTAGAAGAGGAGAAAAAGAAATAGGAAGAGGAGAAGAAGAAAAATGAAGAGGAGAAGAAGAAAAAGGAAGAGGAGATGAAGAAAAAGGAAGAGGAGGAGAAGAGAAAAGAAGAAGAGAAAAGGAAACAGGAAGAGGAGAAGAGGAAACAGGAAGAGGAGAAGAAGAAAAAGGAAGAGGAGAAGAGGAAACAGGAAGAGTAAAAGAAGAAAGAAGAAGAGAAGCAGAAAGAAGAAGACAGGAAGAAGGATGAAGAGAAGAAAAAGAAAGAAGCAGAGGAACAAAAGAAGGCAGAAGAGGAAAAGCAAAAAGCTGAAGCGAAGAAGGAAGCGGCAAAGAGAACACATGTGGAGACACCAATGGCAACCGGTAGTCAAGACAAACTGACTGACATAACTAGTCCCATTGACCTCTAATCTGCAAATGAAATGAAGCTGATCCAAAGCATTAAGCTTGCACAGGAGCGACTGGAAGCTCTAAGGAGGAAAAAGGAGCAAGACGTTATTCAAACTATGGTGGATACACTTGCCAGTTTGATTCTCTATACCAACCTCCCTAGTACCGATTCCTCTTTGGCCCAGCTAAAACTTCTATGCATAGTCATGGAGGACCAGGTACAAAGCCTAGAAGAGGTTGCTGAAGCTAATGCACAGAAGAAGCATCAAAAGGCACTAAACACTGCCTTAGTGAAGAAATTGAATGAGCTCCGGTGTGAACTTCAGAAAGAGTAGAAAGACATAAGAGATGCTATGGATGAGGGGAAATTACTGCTTAGTAAGATAAGCCAGCCCCATCTATTCTGTGATGATGTGCTTGCATAGAAAGACAAACTACAATTTTATTTGCAGGCATTTATAAGCACCTTCAAGACGCCCTATGATTTCTTTACTACATATGGGCAAACTGTTCACCGGTTTTAGCTCCAGTCCATTAGAATAGAGTTGGAGATCACCAACCAAACCAGAGATTTGTAGGAAATTCAATTGATTCTACTACCCAGACTACAAATACTTCAGAAATGCTATCTCAGTCTGGGTGCCTTAATGACCACTCAAGAGATGAGCACCATTGATGCCATGGAAGAACAGGTATCCTAGATGCAAACAGAAAGTGAGGTGGCTACCTCATTACTTGAATCATGGTCCTTATCCATGAAGACCTTCATGCAGGATTTTAAATCAGTTTTTGATAAGTTTCACTCATTATTGTCATAAACATTTATTATATTAATGATAATGAGAAACATGGGTTATTCTGCAATACTTTGTCATTGTTGGCAAAGGGGGAGTAGTATTTTGTATTTAAAATTTTGGTGAATGCTACGTATGCTTTCATGTTATCTCTTTAAGGGACTAGTATACATTGTATTTTCTGCAAAAGGTATAGTGTATATGCTTAGGGGGAGTAATTTTGATTATGGCATATTTTTGCTGTAAAACACTTAGATGTCAAAATTTTTCCTAAGTGTTGCCATCAATGCCAAAGGGGGAGATTGTTGGCATTTTTGATGATGATATTGTGATTGTCATTGATGGACACACACTTTCTTTGAGATCACTTTTTGTATGTATGAGCTATGCTCAATCGGTATTTGTTCCAACTGGTATTATGTATTATAGTCTTTAGACTATTAGTGTTTTGCAGATAGTGTTTACCAATCTCAAGTGGTATGAGGAACCAAGTGGTATGAAGACTCAAGCGGGATGAAGACCCAAGCGGTATGAAGACTCAAGCGGTTTGAGGTTGCTAAAGCGGTATGAAGGAACAAAGCACTTGTTATCATTTTTCCCAATCTTCATTTTGACAAACTGATAATTGGTAAAATGTGTGAACCGATAATCGGTAAATGTATGAACCGGTATTACTCTGTGATGAGTTACCAACCAATATTTTTGTGATGAGTTATCATCCGCCAACACTTTGGCGGTGATTCTATGCCGTGTTACCAAATGTGTCCATATGCACTGAACCTAGGAACTTGCAATGTAATCCTATTGGACTGACATGAAATCAGATTCCTTTATAAGGACATCATGTCTAGGGTTTTAGTGGTTGTTAGGGTTTTAGGTGGTTGATGAGGTTTTTGTATGTGAGATCACAAAAGGAGATTAGGTCTGTGTGAAGAAATAGAGTGTGGAAATATCAAAGACTGAAGTAACGCTGAAATGCATTAACAATGAGCTATCAAGGATCTAACCAAGCATACTGTGCTAGTATTTATATCACTCACTTGTTGATTACTCACATCTTCAACAAGTCTAAAACCCTTAACCGGGTAGGCCTGGCAAAGCCTTTATAAATCCTCTAACAAGGTGGTTCACAACTGTGGATCTAAAATCCTCTCACAAGGTAGTCTTTAATCGGACTTATCTCCTAATAGAGATTGAGATTCCTAACAGGATCTGTTCTGGTGAAGAACATTGTATGACCTTAATCGGTTTGGTTACTATTCTGTAGATAGTTACTTGTGAGTTTCATCTCACAGTGGTTTTTCCCATTTGGGTTTCCACGTCAAAATCTCTTGTGTTATGGTGATTGTGCTCTTGTGGGTGAATGCCTTATTTGCTGTTTGGTTTGCATTTGTCTTAACTGGTTTGTTAGTAAAACCTGTTAGGGTCCCACAGATACTGAGAGGGGGGGTGAATCAGTATCTAACCGGTAATAAGAATTTATTAAGTTAAAACATGCAGAACATAATATAATAGTGTATCGGTATGCAATAAATAATGCAATAAACAAAATCAAGAATATCCACATGAAAAGTACACCATAACACAAGATGTTAATGAGGAAACCCAGTGTGGGAAAAACCTCGGTGGGATTTGTGACCCACAATATTCACTCACTGGCCAATAAGAGAATATTACTTACAATAGGGGCCTGCACATGCAGGAAGGCTAACTGCCTAGAGCTCACTGCTCAATGGGAAGTCACATTGACTTACAATAAGGATTATACAAATCCAATAACTTGTATTGCTTTACAATAGCATCTTTAATGCCAGATTCAATACCGGTTCCTGCTCTTTTCTTTACATATACCCCTTGACCTATATTTCGCTCATTAGGTCTACCTAATATTTTCTTTTATGCTCCTACATCATCATTACAAATGTCTACAATGATCTCCTTTATATATGTAGCGTCCTAAAATTGCGACACTTGCAATTTCGACTGCATTTCGGTCTTCACGATGGCGATGCAACACGCAACCTGAATGGAGACCCCGAAACCTGATTACGACACTAAAAAATGCATTTTCTTGCACCCTGGCCTGAACCTCCTTTGCACCCTGCTGTCCCGGGAGGTGGGACCAGAGCGCCCAGCGCCCTGGTCCTTCAGGACTAGGGCGCCCAGCGCCCTGGTCCCCCAGGACCATGGCGCCCAGCGCCCTAGTCCCTGGGTCCTATTTTGGGCCCGGTCTTGTTTGGACTTCGGGTCTTTATGCTTGCAAATTGGAAAATTATCTTTCCTGGTCGGCCTAAGGTTGGGAAAATCAGTCTATCAGCCCTAATTGAAAAGTATATAAACTACATTTTCCTCTTTCATTCGATATGATGGAAAAAGCGTGGAAACTATACTCAAGCATTCAAGCATTCAAGCATTCTTTCAAGCAATTGATCATTCTAAGTCTCCATTCAAGGCTAAGTGTTGCATTCAAGACAAGGATTCAACCATTGAAGAGGAGATCACATACTACATGCTACATACAACATACAACAATACAACAAACAACAACATCTATACCTTCGCACATAAGGATACAAACATCCTTACAACAAGGTATTAGTACTTGTTTTACATTACATTTACAACAATTTCTCATTTCTTGGTTAATTCCAAAACCGGGGTTTGACCTAAAGGCAAACCCCTAATCCCTAACCCCCCAATCGTCTTCGCTTTTCTGTGTGTAGGTTGCAGGTACGCGGCTGAAATTGAAGATTTGGAATCCTTGTGCAGAGACGAACAGATCCCCCTTCGTTTCGCGGATTTTTCGGAGGACCGTGTGCACGCCGGGCGCCATCGTCCCGACAACTTTTGCTCAAATTTGCAGGACAGCGCCGTATCGACATTTTACTGCTAATTCCAGGTCCGCAGCTTCATCCTATATCCCTATCTCAGTTTATAAGCGAATCTTTGTCACTTTCTATGCATTCCTAGCTTAATTCTTCTATCAACATTCTTTACAAAAGAGGGTAGCCTTGCTTTCTTAACCCTTGAAACACATTTAGCATCCAATCTTGCATTGTGTGGGATTGGATCTTGTGGGTTTCAACCCCTCTTTTGAATGTAAAGTCTCTCCCCTAAGTGAAAACCATCAACCCTACTGAACCTCCCTTCTCTCTCCTTGGAGTTGGAAGAGGGGAGAGCAACTAGGGTTCGATCGCGATTTGCCGCTTTACATTTTTGTGAACCCGACGTGAACATCCTTTCTGATTATTCATAGTTAGATCTGAAAATTGGATTCCTTGATTACATTTCCATGTTTGATCTTTGGCAAAATTTTAGAGGTTAATTGCATAAAAACCCTAAATTTTCTTTTTAAGTAATTAAACTTGTGAAATGTTTAATTGTTAAATGCTTGTTTCAGATCTGCCCTTCTATTACAAATTGTCAATTCATATTTGTGCATTAATTCTAAAAATTAAGTGGTTAAGTGTCAAAACCCTAATTTTTGAAACCCTCTTGATTCAACCTTTGTCCGACAATTTCACTGATCAAAACATCTCCAAATCAGCTGTAACTTTGGATTCCGCAATAAAATCACAATATCTTTCATCCCTGAAAATATGGAAAAAAGTTGCGAGGACCATGTGCACTCCGAGCGCCATCGTCCCCGACATTTTTTCCGAAATTTCGGGAGCTAGATCTTACTGTATTTTTCTGCTAAAATCCAGAATTTTGGCTGATTTTATCAATTTTAACACCTTCAAAATTACAGTCAAAGTTGGTCTAGCGATTGCTTGGATTGAGGCTTCTAATCATTCAAAAATTGTTGAAATTGAAATTTGTGTCAAAATTGTGTTTCTTACTGTCCTAAATTTGAAAAGTGTGTTAGCATTCATTCGAAATTTCAGTGATTTATTCAAATTTTTGCAATTTGTGACTTTTGAAATTAAGTGCTTAATTACAACAACTTTGATTTCCGCTTTCAAAATTGAATTTTGCGTGAAATTGAGTCAACTTTCAAATTTCAAAACTTGCATTGTTTTGGTATTCCCTCTAAAATCATAAAATTCAAAATTTCAGGTTCCCTCTCTTTTTCAAAATTCAAATTTTGCATTTTTTGACAATCTTGGTAGGGTTCAATTTTGAAATTGCAACTTTAATTTGGCCTATCTACAGATCGTAAAATCACTCAATTTTTTCAGGTTAGCTGTAAAATCATCATAACTCTCGTCCCTGCAAAATTCGAAAAAAGTTGCGAGGACCGTGTGCACCCCGAGCGCTACGGTCCCGGACATTTTTTTCCGAAATTTCGGGAGACTGTCATGATTGCATTTAACAGCTTAAATCTAGAAGATTGGCTGGTTTTACTGAAATTTGCTATCTCTAAAATTCAAAATCTTCTCTCTCTTTCTAGTGCATGAGTTGTACAACAATAAGCCCTACCTACACTATTCCCGTTAGAAGAAGCCTTAGAATTAAGTCCTTCCAAGGTTTAATTATTGAGGAGATGGAACCTAATTTGAATGGCCTTTTTAATGAGGACATGGGTAATTCCTCTAATCCTCTTAATGATGAAGAAGCTCTCCATGAGGTTTCTGTAGAACAACTTTCAAAATTGGATAACCAATTTGACGATTTTCGACAATGGATGTCTCAAGAATACCCTGATAGTCAAGCTCTTCCTTTAATTGAGGGTCTAAAACATATGCTTCAAAGTGATAAGAATGGAATTGATATTTTGCATGGTATTGCACACATTGTGGGTTCTAATGTGATGCCTATGAAAAGTTGTGCCGAAACTTTGGGTTATACACAACCTCCTACTCAAGACAATCATTCTATTCCTTTGACGACTTCTATTGCTAGTATACCTACTTTTACATCAAACATAATGACTACTTCTATACAAGACATTCCACCTATGATCACTAGTCATGGGAGCAATCCCTCTTCTTCAATCAACCCTCTTCCTTCATTCAATCCAACTTCTTCATTCATTCCTTCAATAAGTGTTCCTATTATATCACCACAAATGAACATGACACAAGGGGGCAATTCGTTTTCCATTCCTCCTTGTAGTGTTCCTCTTGTCCAATCATATCCTATGACTAACTATCATAGTGTCCCACCACCTTACTCTCTACCTTCTTTCAATAACATAACACCTCCATCACAATCTAACACGTCTAATATGAACTCTTCGACTGAAGCGACCATTAACAATCTTGCACAAACTGTCTCTTGTTTACAGCAACAAATTGCCTCTATGAATCAATCTAAGTTTAGTGTGCCCACATTTGATGTTGCGAGTCCACTCTCTTTTGACATTGTTCGAGCTATTCCCCCTAAACATGTTGAAATTCTGCATTTGGAGCTTTATAATGGTAAGGGTGATCCTCTAACACATGTTAAGACCTTTCAAACAATATGTACTAATTTTGCTTATGACCAAAGGTTGCTTGCAAAATTGTTTACTAGAACATTAAGAGACAAAGCCCTACAATGGTATTGCTCGTTGCCTTCTTATTCTATTACTTCTTTCGAACAACTTGCAAATGCTTTCATTCAACAATTTCAAAACAATATAAGTCCTAAAGTTACTTTGATTGATTTAATGCATTGTAAACAAGGTGTTAAAGAGAAAGTGACTGATTTCATTGGTAGATATAGGCATTTGTATGCTCAAATTTCTTTTCCAGTGCCTGACAATGATATTCAAAGAATCTTTATTTCTAATTTACAAAAAGATATTCGAGACAAACTCCTATTTTCTGAGTTTACTTCTTTCCAATAGTTGTGCGCAACTCTTCACAATTATCAACTGACTGTGAGTCAAATGGAACAATCACATCCTATGGCTCCGAGTGATAAGGGTGATAGCAGTCAACAACCATTTGGGAAGTTTAAACCGAACAGAGATTCCATCAAATTCAATGAAAACATCATCAACAACAATGTGAATGCAGCATCAGGTGTGCCTCCTATTTCTAAGTTTTTCAGGAGAGAAAGAAAGTTTACTCCTTTGAATGAATCATTGCATAGTATTATGAATAAGTTATTGGAACAAAATGTGCTTACTCTTCCTCCTATAAGGCAAATTGATCTTGCAAAGATTAATTCACCTTATTTTGATAACAAATCTTTTTGTCAATTTCATCGTCAACCTGGGCATGATACTGAAAAATGTTTTTCTTTAAAGGGTAAAATTCAAGATTTGATTGATAATAATACTATCTCTATTTCTGGTGTGAATGATAAAGGCAACAGATCTGTAGCTCCTCCTAACTGAAATCTTCAGATTTTCACTGATCCATTACCTTCTCATACCTCTAATGCGATTGATACTACTGATTCGTCTGTCTCACCTGATGATCTCGTGTCTATGACTCCGAATGTGATTAATTTTGTGGAGCAACAGAAAATCCCTAAAGAACCTTCCATCACATTTGATTCCAGTGAAACCATTAGGGCACTTGATGGTCCTTTATATATAGTTGCAAAAATCAAGAATACACCTTGCCGTGGAGTGCTTATTGATCCTTCTTGTATGGTTAATGCCATTTCTAAAGAATTTCTTTTTACTTTGCAATTGAATCAAGTTATCTATGACAAAACAGATGTGGTTGTGAAACTATTTGATGCATTTTCTTCTCCTGCAATAGGTTCTATTACATTACCTATTGAGGTCCATAACAAATCCCTTGATATGAGCTTTGCTATTATTCCATCGTCCGAACAATTTCGTGTGAAGCTAGGCTATCCTTGGCTATCTTCCATGAAAGCTATTGCTTCTCCTATTCACAAGTGTTTGAAATTTCCCCATAATGGTGAAGTTGTTACTGTCAATCATAGTCTCTTTAAACCAGCTGAAAGAACTTCTAGCATTCCTATTGATTACTTTTGGCCTAAACAATTCCAATCTCTTCCTCCGCGAAGTGATCATCTTTTCAAATCTTATAAAAAGTTGAAAAAAGATATGATCCTTTCTCTAAGTGAACCTAGAACACCCAAACTTGATATTCCTATCATTCTTGAGAAGGAGGTTCTTCCTTTGAAAGATAAAACTAATGTCTTTCCTCAAGAAGATTCCCAACCCATTCCTATGGATGTGACTATGTCTATGCCTAATAAACCTTCTAAAAGTAGACCTATACCTCCTCGTCATGATGGACTTGGTCTTCTTCCTAAACCAAAAATTCCTCCTTTATATGGAGCAGTTCCTCCTCCTTCCTTCTATAGAGAGAAGAGACCTTCTTCTTCTCCTATTATCCAGCCTAAGAGACCACAACCTAAACACCCAAGTGATAAGGATGAGAAAATTCCTCCTCCTGAATCTCCTAATCTTCCTACTAAGACTAGAGGAAATCGTTCTGCACGTGAACGTCGATGAAAGCGTCGTCTTAGAGCTCAAACTTTGCAATCCCCAAAAACACCTTCAACAAGCATTATTCCATTTTCTGCTCAGCCGACGATTGAGCCGAAATCTCCTAAACATAAGATGCATGATGGTCTTGATCCTGTGCGAGTTAAGGATCCTATTTTTATAAATCTTGATGATGATATGGATGAAAATGTTATTCATGATGAAAATGCTTCTCCTGTTCATTCTGATAGTGAATATGAACTTGTTGATATTGATAACCATCTATCTAATGAATTTTCTAAAGCACTTATCCTAGCTTCTAGACAAGAACAATGTGGCTCGGAACATGAACATAGCCCTTGTTTGGATCTTGTGATAGCTCCATCTGCTGTGTTGGATGTTCCTCCTCTAGCGTGTTTCCTACCTTCCCGAAACATTGATCAGCAAGATTAGGGGGTAGATGACATGCTAGACTAGTTTCATTAGCATAGCAGATTCTCTCCCCCTCTCTTTTGTTACTTCCTCTATGTGTTATTCTCATTCTTCTATTTGTTGTCCTTAGTGTTGTCTACTTGAGGACGATGCAAAGCATTGAGATCTCTCGATCTCTCTCATGTTGACTCAAAAGACACATGTGTTCCCTTCTTCTAGGTGACCTTCCTTGATTGGGGAATGAAGAACAATTATGCATACATACATATGATATACATGAATTATCATACAGCATACTGACCCCGAGGAAAGCGAAGTCACCTTGTGCTTTGTGTTTTGTGTCTATTATCCTTGGGCTTATCTCACACTTGGGGGCTAAATCCTTGCAATAACGTGCTCCTTTCTCATTTCTTATATGTATCACTACCTTAAAGCAATCACCCCCGGTGAGGCATGTGTGATCGCTTTAACGTAGGGGGGCATACATCCCGTCCATATCTTTTCAAGATACTTGAAAATTTCTTGACAAATTTAGCTTTGCCTTGAAAATTTTTGATATCTTTCTTGCATGACTCATAGTGAGGGAACCTTACTACTGATAGTCATGGTTCTCCCTCGTGATCTTCCCTTTTATTTTGTCAATCGAAGTCGTAAGATCCTTAGTCCACTGAGGGCTTGGTGTATCTTGCCTCCTTGACGTGGTGAAAGTTTTTCAATGTTGTTTCCTTGTACTTTACCAGAAGTATGAGCGTACGCTTATACTCCCGCTAAAGTGGGGGCTAAATGTAGCGTCCTAAAATTGCGACACTTGCAATTTCGACTGCATTTCGGTCTTCACGATGGCGACGCAACACGCAACCTGAATGGAGACCCTGAAACCTGATTACGACACTAAAAACTGCATTTTCTTGCACCCTGGCCTGAACCTCCTTTGCACCCTGCTGTCCCAGGAGGTGGGACCAGAGCGCCCAGCGCCCTGGTCCTTCAAGACCAGAGTGCTCAGCGCCCTGGTCCCCCAGGACCATGACACCCAGTACCCTGGTCCCTGGGTCCTATTTTGGGCCCGGTCTCTTTTGGACTTCGGGTCTTTATGTTTGCAAATTGGAAAATTATCTTTCCTGGTCGGCCTAAGGCTGGGAAAATCAGTCTATCAGCCCTAATTGACAAGTATATAAACTACATTTTCCTCTTTCATTTGATATGATGGAAAAAGCATGGAAACTATACTCAAGCATTCAAGTATTCAAGCATTCTTTCAAGCAATTGATCATTCTAAGTCTCCATTCAAGGCTAAGTGTTGCATTCAAGACAAGGATTCAACCATTGAAGAGGAGATCACATACTACATGCTACATACAACATACAACAATACAACAAACAACAACATCTATACCTTCGCACATAAGGATACAAACATCCTTACAACAAGGTATTAGTACTTGTTTTACATTACATTTACAACAATTTCTCATTTCTTGGTTAATTCCAAAACCGGGGTTTGACCTAAAGGCAAACCCCTAATCCCTAACCCCCCAATCATCTTCGCTTTTCTGTGTGTAGGTTGTAGGTACGCGGCTGAAATTGAAGATTTGGAATCCTTGTGCAGAGACGAACAGATCCCCCTTCGTTTCGCGGATTTTTCGGAGGACCGTGTGCACGCCGGGCGCCATCGTCCCGACAACTTTTGTTCAAATTTGCAGGACAATGCCGTATCGACATTTTACTACTAATTCCAGGTCCGTAGCTTCATCCTATATCCCTATCTCAGTTTATAAGCGAATCTTTGTCACTTTCTATGCATTCCTAGCTTAATTCTTCTATCAACATTCTTTACAAAAGAGGGTAGCCTTGCTTTCTTAACCCTTGAAACACATTTAGCATCCAATCTTGCATTGTGTGGGATTGGATCTTGTGGGTTTCAACCCCTCTTTTGAATGTAAAGTCTCTCCCCTAAGTGAAAACCATCAACCCTAGTGAACCTCCCTTCTCTCTCCTTGGAGTTGGAAGAGGGGAGAGCAACTAGGGTTCGATCGCGATTTTCCGCTTTACAATATATAAGAGTCATTTTACAATTTTCCAAGTCGGCTTACAATAATAAACAAAATATTGTATAACAAAAATCCTGTCGGCCTTTGTGCCGGTATACTTGTTTCTTCTATGCCGGTGCTGGTGTAGAGTGTGATCTGCTGATGCTGGTATAATGTCTTTGCTAGTGCCATAGTATTGCAAGGTTGCCATCAATGACAAAACCTTCAATCACATACAATGTCTCATTGGAGTGTGCATATGCCAACAATCTCCCCCTTTGGCATTGATGGCAACACTCATGAGAAATTTTGAAAAGTGTTCAAAAGTGTGCAGTCGAAAAATGTTACCAAAAATGTGAGAGCCCCCCCTGAGCATATGATTCCTGTGTTTTGAACTTTCTCATCCCACTACTCCCCCTTTGGCATCAATGACAAAGGTTGTCAAGATGTCAGTAGAGTTTGTAGATTTAGCTATCCATAAACTCAACCTTGTAGTTGGGTGGTTATAATCTGAAAAAGATCTCCTAAAATTAAGTTTATACTATCCATAAACTTCTTACTATCCTTTATTGCTATCTCAATTCTCTTCACTGTACTGGTGAGATGCTGCAAATGCTCTGCCGGTGTTTTGCTTCCCTGTGTTAATGCCTCAGAAATTTCCTTCCTTAGAGATGCTAAATAGTCCAATCTTGGACTTAGTTTGGATCTCAAATGTTTTGCCTTGTTTATTATTCTTTCTTTCTCTATTTCCAATTTGAGTAGTTCTTCCTCAAAATTTGCTATCTTCTCTTCAAAAACTGATAGTATATCAGGTGAGTTGACAAAGCTGTCTACAAGTTTATTTATCTCATCTTGTGCCTTGCTTATTTTCTTGTCAATATCTACAGTCAAAAAGTTTGTTTTACATGTATCTTTATACAGATTTTTGTATTCTTTCAACAAATTACATAGTTTCGGTAGAAGTGTGTCAAAATCTCTATTACACTTCTTTATTTCCTCATCAAAGAATTTCTGTTTTTCAATTTCTACCTTATCCTTCACTGATTCTTCCTTTATTTTCTCAATGTTTCTGAGATATATTTACACAATGTATCCAATTATTCTAAAGAATCTTTATTATCTATATTACAATTGGGAGCTATTACCTTCAAAATTGGTATAGAATCATCAATTGCTTTGTAAGCCTATGAGCTGCAGTCAGTTATTTTCTTGATAGAATCAAGTAATACCTCAGTCACATTTGTTGATTTGAATGCTGATGATGATCCAACAATCTGAGTACTGGTGGAAGTAACCATGCTTGTATTGACCTCTGGTAGGTCAGTTTGTGTCTGCATTTCTTTAAGCACTGGTTTTCCTACTTCACTAGTTACCCGTGGCACTGTTTCCTTATGTACCTGTTCTGGTTGATGTTGTTCCAGAGCCTTTAGCTTTGTTGGTTTCTCTGTATGTTGTGTTGTCTCTATCTGTGACTCAGTCTCTACCTTTTTCTCTGTATCTTTTGCCGGTTTCTCTGTTTCCCCTGCTACCGGAGGCTCGTTAGCCATATCTAACTTTTCAGTTGTATTTTTATCTACTACTATGTTGATCTTCTGAGTATCAACATCCACAGTGTATAGGATTTCAGAATTAGGATTATTATCCTCTACATCCATACTCTTTGCTGTCGGTTGTTCTTCAGTAGTTGTTATTTTCACCAGTGGGGGTAGGTTGTCTTTAACTTTGATGCTTGGTGGTCCACCAACTTTACCTTTCCCCTTGTCTCTATCTTTCTGATATACCTTTATAGGTTTAGGGTTCCTGTATTCTTCTTGCTTTTCTTTGTCAATAGGAATATATCCCATCCATCTTCTATTTCCTCTGTTACTTCATTAACTCGTTCTGCCATTAGTGAAATATGCCGGTGTGTAGTAGAGAATACTGACCGGTTTGCTTGAGCAATCAAATCATCAATTTCTTTTGGAGAGTTTACCGGATATACATCAAGTAGCTTCTCAATTTTTATTTTCTTATCTAATTCTATCACTGCTTGCCTTTTGGCCTCAAGTCTTTTGAATAATTCATCAGGAATTTCATTTACTACTTCCATCAAGAATTTCTTGTACATGTCCATATGCAATATAACACTGTTCTCAACTTGCTCTTTCTCATCAGCTGTTAGTGTCATAAATTTTCTCTATGTTCTTCAGTTTTCCTTCCTCTGTGATTTCATTTAGCAGTACATCAAGAGGGGCCAAGTCTCTGTTTGTCCTTTTCTTCTTCTTAGGTGTCAGTTTCTTCTTTGGTGTGGCCTTTCTAACCAGAGATCTCACTGCTTGTTGCTTTTGCCTTGTTCTTCTAGGTGAAGGTGTTGTTGCTGGTGAGGGATCTCTTTTTCTTACAACTCTTTTAAAAGTTGCTGGCATGTCACCTTCTGAAGAGGTACCTACCGGTGATAGATGAGTTTCAGGTTGTGGAGTTGCCAACTCATCCTTTGTTATGCCGATTTTCTTCAATACATCTTCCTTAATGGCTTTTGCTTATCTAGACCCTTTCCTTACAAATGCCTCAACCTTCTTTACTCTTTTCTTTGATTGTATTTGGCTTTCTATAGTCTCAGCACTACCAAATACTTCTTCCTTAGGTTCATTGGGGGCTTTTAGAAGTGCTTTAGCATATGTTTTGATCATTTGTTTCATAGCCCATCTCGGTTACCCAAATTGTCCTTGGGATGACCGCTTCCATCCAAATTTCATCTTTCTTAATAAAAAAGCATATATCATCTTTGTATTTCTCTACTATTTTCTGAGATAACCTTACTCTTTTCTTCATTTTGGTCTTTAATGCTTGAAAGAAGTCATCAATATTGTTTTCCTTGTTCTCACCCATGTTATTGAATAGTTCAGTCAATTGTTTTCCTACTTGTATGTCATATCCAATTTCTTTATAACCTATACTGGGAACCTATTTTGTTATGTGTAGCATTAGGCATACTAACAGATTTCCAAATCTGAAGGTTCCTTTCTTGTCCTTCTTGATCTTTCCAAGGTTGTCAATTAGTTCATGCTTTAACCATTCACATATGTCAATTTTTGCATTGTCTGTTACCATATCATAAGCACTCTTAATGCATAAACTTGAAACTGAATTAAGCCTATTAGCATGAGTGGCTTTATAACCTAATATCATACTGATGAATCTCACATTGATATCTTTTGCATCATTCACCCTTAGAGACCTCTTGTCGAATGTTGCACTAGTTAGTTTTGTAACTAGGTCATTGGGAACCTTCTTGGTTTTATCTAGTCTCTTACCGGTGGTCGGTAACCCTGTGATAGCTTTCACAGCTTCCTTGGTGATCTTATGGATTGCATCTAACCAGAAAAATTCTCCATGTACTCTGCTTAAGACTATCCTAATCACATCCTTTGGAAATTCAGGAATGCTAAGGATCTCTGTAAATCCTAGGGTCTCAATGATTTTGTGTTCATCCTTTACATTGCCGGTATTATCACATATCACGGTTTTATACATGGTTTTAATTTCCTCATCTCCTAACTCTTCATTGTTGCAGTGGATGTGCATTCGGGGATCTTCAGCATAAACAACTCCCTTAGGAATTTGAGAAAATGCACCTAAGGTATCATCCTTCTTTTCTATCTTGGGAACTAACTGAAATAGGGGCCTAGGTCTTTTTATTACCTCAACAATAGTAGGGTTTGCTATGTATTCAATTGCAGAGGTGGATGCCATGATTAAATACCTTTTACTGCCTTGGATGGATGATTGCTTGGAGTGTGCTTGGTTCTTGCTTGAAATGCCTTAGCTCGTAGTCTTCACGCTCTCTAAAAATTTGAAATCTTGGTGAAATGAAATGGAGCCAAAACCTTAACTTTATAGTGTCTTTTCACCATCTACCACATTAATTGCATGTTGGTTAAGTATTCACTTAACATTGTCTGCTGGTAATAAGTAATTTTTCAACTTCTTATCTCTAACCGGGGGAATAATTAGCACATGTATCATTAGATTGCCAAACCCTCAAGGAAATTTTCTTCAATTAGATGAAGAACTTCCTGCCGGTGGAGCACTACTCTATCCTTCCAGTGAAGCATCACTCTTTCCTGCTAGTGAAGCATTGGTTTGTTCTACCGGTGGAGAAGTATTCCCAATATTTAGATCAGCTTTTCTAATCCATTGTTTTGAGAATTCTTGCTTAACCTCTTCAACTTTTTCTTTACCTTTCAAGCTAGCACTTTTGTTGTCTACTGGTGTTCCTTTACTTCTACAAAATTTAGCAATATGCCCAATCTTGTTACATGCATAACAAGTTAAATTATTCTTTTGAATAACTTTCCCATAACCTATGTCGGTTTGTGTTCTGCATTGATCTGATAAATGTCCAAATCTTCCACAAACATAACATCTTACATTCATTATGCAGTTTTCAGAATTGTGACCAACTTTGTTGCATTTGGAACATTGACTGGTGGGTGTGTTGATATTCTGATAATTTCTAGATCTACATTCATTTTCTCTATGACCATACTTATTATAGTTAAAGCATTTACCATTGAATTTATAAGCATTAGGTTGTCTTACCGGTTTGCTGTGATCTTGAGTATTTGCAGTACCAGAGCTCTCACCAACTTCAAAGCCAATTCTAGAAGTGTCACCTTTAGGTTTTTGACTCTTCAGCAAGGTGCCAAGTTCCTCTGAGCTTTTCTTGAATTTTTCTTTGTGTTGATTTGCAGTTTCCAGTTCTCTTTCCAAGATTTCTTTTTGTCTCATCAGTTCATTTGAGTCATTCTGAGTATGCATCAGATCTGTCTTCAACATGTCATTTTCATAGCTAAGTCTTGTGTTCTCATTTGCTGCATCACTTAGTCTTCTGGTCAATTCTTCTTCATTCTTCTTCCTATCCTCAATCTCTTTACAAAATCTCATAGTCATATCTTGCATTTCATTTTTTGTTGTCATGATCTCTTGTTTCAACTTGCTTATCATATCATTAGGTGATTCCTTTTCATCATTCTCATTTAGCAATTTTTCACAAAGTTCTCTTCTCTTATTTCTTGCAACAGTAAAAATTTCTTGAAGTGCCTGAATGATATCCTGAGATGCCCTTAAATCATCTTCTAGTTTGATATTTTTCAATTTCTCTGCATCATAGTCTGTAAGAGCTCCTTCAAGTTGCTTCATTAGATTTTCCATCTTTATCGGTGTCAAGATCTTCCTGAAGCTATTAGGCTTCTGAAAATAGAGGACCAAGCTCTGATACCAATTGTTAGGGGTCCCACAGATACTGAGAGGGGGGGTGAATTAGTATCTAACCAGTAATAAGAATTTATTAAGTTAAAACATGTAGAACATAATATAACAGTGTACCGGTATGCAAGAAATAATGCAATAAACAGAATCAAGAATATCCACATGAAAAGTACACCATAACACAATATGTTAATGAGGAAACTTGGTGTGGGAAAAACCTTGGTGGGATTTGTGACCCACAATATTCACTCACTGGCCAATAAGAGAATATTACTTACAATAGGGGCCTGCACATGCAGGAAGGCCAACTGCCTAGAGCTCAATGCTCAATGGGAAGTCACACTGACTTATAATAAGGATTATACAAATCCAATAACTTGTACTGCTTTACAATAGCATCTTTAATGCCAGATTCAGTACCGGTTCCTGCTCTGTTCTTTACATATACCCATTGACCTATATTTCACACATTAGGTCTGCCTAATATTTTCTTTTATGCTCCTACATCATCATTACAAATGTCTACAATGATCTCCTTTATATATAAGAGTCATTTTACAATTTGCCAAGTCGGCTTACAATAATAAACAAAATATTGTATAACAAAAATCCTATCGGCCTCTATGCCGGTGCCGGTGTAGAGTGTGATCTACTGATGCCAGTATAATGTCTTTACCGGTGCCATAGGATTGCAAGGTTTCCATCAATGACAAAACCTTCAATCACATACAATGTCTCATTGGAGTGTGCATATGCCAACAAAACTGTTATACTGGTTTACTGCTAAACTGTTTAAGTGTTTGAGTTCAGTATTTTTTGGTATACTAATTCACCCCCCCTCTTAGTATTCATCAACATGAATGGAAGCCAGTGAGAGAGGGAGATTCAAATAGAGCAACTGATTGGTACATCAGAAGTAGAAGTGACTAGTTGATAACAAAGAAGTCTGAAGTTTTGCCATAAATGACAAAGAGGGAGATTGTTGGCATAACTAATGGTGTTGGCACAACCGGTTCATCAGTTAGTATTGTCATTGATGACTAACACTTACCGGTGAATAAGGCCAAGCTCTTAGGCAAGGAGGTGTGGTAAAACCCAATGGTTTACTCATGGTTTCAAACAGTATGGAGGATTCAATGCTTCCCTAATATGCATTAAGTAGTATGTTGGAAGAAGACTAATTGGTTGAAGGATAAATAGAGTAGCTGATCGGTCAGTCAAGCACCTGATAGGTGCTGAGATCAGTTTCATAAAATTGGTAGTTGAAATGATACTACGGTCACAAGAGGTGACTCTAATTGCAGTTTAGTAGTCTTATGCATGACCAAAACACTTTGGACAGATAGGTGATTAGTCTAGTTGATGATCAGTGACTGGTGGTAAAAGATGAAGAGTTACACCAGTGAACCGGTGATACAGGTTGAATAATGCTATGCATCAAGAATCTCGGAGTAGTGACCAATAAGATGGATGTGATGACCAAAGGTGAGTCGATCATGGTGGGATATCATCAAAACAAACTACTAGTGAAGTCTACAATAGTTAACAACCAGTTAAGGTGATATTTGTGCGAATTTTTTGGTTCGTATTTAAAAGACAAAACATGACCAAGAGGTTGGTGAGATTATGAGTTGTGGTGGTAGATAAGGATGAGTTGCTGGCGAGATTAATGGAGAGCATGCAGAGAAAGTGCGGGAAGTTTTGAGAAGATTTGAATTTTAAATCTACCTAGTGTTAGGTGTTAACTCATTGAGGAATCAACGAGTATGTGTTGGCAAAATATGGTATAAAGGTTTTTGGCAAAAACCAAAAGGTTTGATCATAAAAATTTCAAAGTGAAATTTTGAAGAGAGGCGATCCAACAAGGTGAGAAGAGGGCAAAACTACTAAGTGAATAGCAAAGTGGTGAAGAGAGTGTGTAGAGCTCGGATAGTGTGAAGAGTAGAGAAAGAATGCAGAGCACCAGTAGAGTGCAGAGCAAGTGTAATGCATAGCACCAATAGAGTGCAGAGCAAGTGTAACCGGTGGTCAAACCGAAGAGCATCATTTAGATCTGATTAAGCTAAGAGTATCTATTACAACCGATCATTCTCTCTGTGTTTTTCTAATAACTACAACAATAAAATCCCTTAACCGGGTGGAGTTTAACAATTCCCTTTGTAAAATCCCTTAACCGGGTGACATCTTAATCGATGATCCTAAGTCCTTTAACAAGGCTACCTCTAATAGGGTAAAGGTTCTAACAGGCCTTAAAGAAAATCCCTTAAATGGGTGGCACCTAACAGTGTCTTTGTAATCTCCTAATAGGGATGGCTCCTCATCGGGCGTACTCTAGAAGAGTGCATTTTTTGTAAGTTTCTACTCACACCGTGGTTTTCTCCCATTTGGGTTTCCACATGATAAATCTTGGTAGTCATGTGTGGTTGTTTTTTTATGTGTGCATGTTTCTTATTAATGCTGATTATACTGATAAGTGTTAAGTTTGAATAGAAACTTTGATTAAGGTTAAATATGGTAAAATCGGTATAGTGTTGATTCACCCCTCCCCTCTCAGCACCGGTTGGGACTAACAATCTATTACATTGTGCGAATTTTATAGACCAAGTGGGTTACAGTATGTTTATTTTTGATTAAAATTCTACTCGAAATTAATTGATGTGGAGTAAAAGGGTTCAAGTCTTTGATGATATTAAATGGTGATTTGGCTCTCATACTTTTGGTATATTGTAATCCTTGTATTTACTTTTGATTCTAGACTATCCTAATGTGAAAAGAATGGGAATGTTGTGATAAATGTTTTGGATTCCATAAGCTTAGGGGGATGTTATGAATCCTTCAATTTGTGTATGGATAATTCTCATTCTTGTTATAATTGTATTAGCATTTCTGAGCATTTGCATGTGCTAGATGGTCTTTCCTCTCTTGCATTTGTTATTCCTTAATTGTAATCTTGTTCTAGCAAGTGAGTTAAGCCTTCTATGGTTGAGACATTGTCATCTTGAGTTTGTGAGTCTCATAGGTCTTGTGTTGTATTTGGACTCCTAGGTGCAAGTCAAGGCCGAGTGGCTTTCATTGGGGGTCGAAACCCAAAGTGGTCGCTAGGGTAACTCAATGAGAATTTTGTAATCAAGTGGAAATTTATATAATGAACTTGGGTGGGTAGGTAGATTACATTAAAAAAGACAAATTGTTGCCTCTCTTAGTCTTAGATGCTTGTTTAGGTTTTGGAGTAAGTAGAGAAGGCCTGGAATGACGTCCACCAAACTTGTCCCTTCATAAGGCTGGTGTGGTCCACTAGTGTTTGTATGGGGGTTGAGGGTCGGTATAGGTTACCAAGTACTGGTTCTTCTTTCTTTTCCTCTTCATCCTCATCTTCATCAGTATCAACATTCACTGGTTCAAGAACACTGTTATTGGTACTTGGTTGACTGACAACCGGTTCCCAGAAGGTTGCAACTGGTTCATTTACAGCTTGCTCACTGCCAGTTTCCTCTGGTTTCTCAGAGGTTTCATCAACTCTCACATTGATACTTTCCATAATTCTCTAAGTCCTATTGTTGAAACACTTGAGAGCTTTACTCTTGGTGGAATATCCTAGGAATATTCCCTCATCACATTTAGCTTCAAATTTGCCCTGATGTTCACTCCTCTTGATGTAACATTTGCTACCAAATACCCTAAAGTAGCTAACCATAGGTGTCTTACCGGTCCAACACTCATAAGGAGTTTTGTCCTTACCTTTCTTGATGAGTACCCGGTTCATTGTGTAGACTACAGTGCTTACCATTTCTCTCCAAAAGGTGTGAGCTACCTTTCCTTGAATCAACATGGTTCTAGCTGCTTCAACACCAGTCTGGTTATTCCTCTTTGCTAGGCCATTCTGCTATGGAGTCTGGGGGGCAGATAGTTGCCTCTTGATGCCAAATTCTTCATAATACTTGTTGAATTCACCGGAAGTGAATTCCCCTCCTTGATCAATTCTGAGGCACTTGATCCTTTTACCGCTTTCCTTCTCCACTAATGCTTTGAATGCTTTGAACTGCACAAAGGCTTCAGACTTGTCTTTCAAGAATGTGACCCACATCATTCTTGAGTATTCATAAGTGAGAATCATGAAGTACCTATCACCTTGCACACTTCTAGTTTTCATAGGACCACACAAATCAGTATGCACAAGATCAAGCAAGTTGTCAGCAGTGAAAGATTTACCTTTAAAGGTTGAGGAAGACATTTTCCTCAATTGACATTCTTTGCACAAAATATTATCTGGTTTGCTTAGCACTGACAACCCTCTAACTACCTTGATTTTACTAGCCTTCACAATGTTATCAAAGTTTACATGGCAGAGTCTCCTATGCCATATCCGACTATCATCAAATCTAGCGATAAGACATGTACTTATATTTGCAGTCAGCTAAAATAGGTTACCTTTAGTCTGCATACCGGTAGACACAATTTCACCATTCTTTCCTTTGATTTTGCACACTCCATTCTTGAATTCTAGGGTGAGACCACTGTCATTCAGCTGGGCAACACTCAAAAGGTTGTGTCTGAGACCATCAACCCAATACACCTTTTCAGCACTACTCTTTCCATTCAGAGAGATGGACCCTTTTCCTTTAACCATACATGGTGCATCATTGCCAAAATGAACCACACCACCATCATACTCTTCCAAGGATAGAAACTTGCTCCGGTCACCAGTCATATGGTGAGAACAACCACTGTCAATGATCCACTCATTGGAATTATCAAAGCGGGAGACAAGAGCCTTTTTGTCTGACACATCTTCCTTTACAACAACAAACAAAATGTCTCCATTCTCTTCATCTTCTGATTCCTCATCTGTGACACCTTCATCAACTGCAACAAAATAGTTTCTCTGGTTTCCTCCTTTGAATTTCTTGAATCTTTCTGGTTTATCCTTGTTGTCACTATTAGGACAGTTCATAGCAATATGTCCTATCTGGTTACAAGAAAAACATTTCAAAGGGAGCTTACCTCTGTATTTACTAGTTCCTTTTGGAAATTTCCTGGCAAGAAGAGCTTCAAATTCCATCAGAAACTCCTCATCATCCATTACTTTGCTCTGTCTTGGTTCACCACTAGTGCTTGCTTCTTTTCCTTTCCTGGATGGTACAACAAAAGCTCTAAAGGTTGATTCAGTCTTTTGAACACTGCCATCAAAACTATTTAGCTCATATGTTGTCAACTTGCAATGATGGAATCCAGGGATACCTTAGTCTTGTCTATTGATCTCAACTCCTGAATAGTAGCAACTCTTATTGCATAGACTAGCAATAGGGATCTCAGGACTTTGGTTACCACAGTGGAATCTTCCATTTTACCACCTGCACTCTTGATATCCCCAACAATAGTTTTGATTCTAATACCATACTATTGAATGGTTTCACCTTCAACCATTCGCATGTCTTCAAACTTTCCTCTAAGGATTTCTTCCTTAGCTTGTTTTACATGCTCATCACCTCCATAGATATTTTCAAGAGCATCCCATACCTCTTTGGGATTTACCTTATCTTGAACATCAATGAACTCAATATCAGATAAACTACTAATTAGGGCTTCCATGACTTGCCCATTCTCTTGTATCTCTCTCTATTGATCATCGGTGAGAGTACCGGTAGGGGCAACATAGGGATTCTCAACATAGCTCCAGTGTTGAGCACCCATGCTTGTGATGTATATCTTCAATCTGTCTTTCCATATACTGAAATTTTCTTTGTTAAACTTTGGACCTTCCCTCTTCATCATTACAACAGGATCTTTCCCTCAAGCGGTTAAGCTTACAACACAGAGGGACGATGCTCTGATACCAATTAATAACTTAATGATGAACAAATAGTACCAAACCGGTCCTGAGAGGGGGGGTGAATCAGTACAGGCAAAAACACAACCTTAATCTGGTTTGTCAACTAACACTTATGCACTGACAGACAAACAACAACACCAGTCCTTTAACAGAGTTCAACCGGCAAAACCCAGTGTAACTGAGACAAGAAAAGACCAGTTGACACTTATCTTCTCATATAATCTAACTCTTTATTCCCATTTCACCCTAATGCATGAACATGAAATCTACCATCAAAGATGTACATATTACAACAAGATCAACATGCATCACCACTTAATCAGAAAACAATCATAACATCACATGAAGAAAGCATCACACATGACACACATATTTTTCATGTGGAAACCCAACTGGGAAAAACTATGGTGGGGATGAATACCCACAAGCTTGTTTTTGAACTCTTTGGAAGTCATCTCTGTTAGGAGCCTTATCCGGTTAAAGACATATACAATAGTGTAGCGTCGTAAATTGTACGTACTTGCTAGAGTGGTACAATTTCACACCTAATTTAGCACCCGCCTTGGCACATTTTGTATTTTGCATTGCATTTCCCCTTTAGCACCTAATTAATTAAAATTAATTAGGTCTAAGGTCCTATTTCATCATCTCCCACATCATAAAGTTGGGCCCTTTCATTAAAGTGTGCCCCTTTCATTTTATTCTTCCAATACATCATTTAATCAAAAACCCTAATTAGGTCCTATTTTGAACTTGGGGGCTTGATTTCGGGGGTCAAAACATCTCGAAATCACCTGTAACTTCGGGATTCTCTCTAAAATCATCATATCCGACGACCCTGAAAATTTGGCGAAAAGTTGTCGGGACCATGGCGCCCGGAGTGCAACATGGTCCTGGACATTTTTCCTGAAATTTTAGGAGCGCGATCCAATCATAAAATAAAGCTTAACCCCAAGAAATTGGCGGGAGATTCAATCTCTAGGTCGGCCAAAAGACGAAATTACGACCTAGGGTTTCATATATAAGAGCTCTCTTTCTTCATTTGAAAGGATCAGAATTTTGGCTTTCGAGGACCTTCTAGGCAGCGAAAGAGCAGATCTTTGAGGACTTCAACAACATTCAGCATCCTTCTATCAAGCATTTATCAATTTCATTCATCCATTTAGGGCTTGGAAGACATTGAAGAACAATAGGAGATTACCAACTGAAGATTGGCTTGTACTCCTCCCTTGAGGGTTGGGTATGATTTCATGTTGTTTTCATGTCTTTGCATAAGCTTCAATATATCCTTTATTCATGCTTTAGATCACTTTGCATCTTGATTTAGAGCATTTACATTATCATTTACAAGCAATTAGGGTTTACTTTCTAGGTTGCTCTAGTTTGCTTTCTTGCATTTAAGGACCTTGCACACACACTAGGTCTGCACACACAATACATTTTACAATACAACTTGGCTATTCGTGGAGGTGGAAATCACCGAAGTGGGGGTTTGACTAAGGCAAAACCCTATATAGCCGCCCAAACACCTTTTCAGATATAAGTGCAGGTTTCGGGACTCGGACGACGCCACAGGTTGCAGATCCGGGAGAAGCAGACTGAGACCGACCTTCCCACCAAATTTCAGAGCAAAAGACCAGGACAGGGGCGTGGGGTGCCCTGGTCCTACCAGGACAGGGGCGCTGGGTGCCCTGGTCCCTGGGACAGGGGCACTGGGCGCCCTGGTCCTCCTGACAGACAACATTTTCAGCATTTTTGACAGCTTTTTCCAAAGTGCAAAACAACAGTTTCCGGAGCAGTTTCAGGGGCAGAATCAGGACAGTGGCGCCTGCGCCCCCGTCCCGAACATTTTCAGTCATATTTTAACTCCGGGTACGCATTTTCATTCTTGTCTTATCCTTGTGTTTACAGCTTTCCATTGTTTAAGTTCAATTCTACAATCTTGTTATTAGTTCATACTTGCACTTTGGGGTTAGGGATTGAACTTGCATCATTTCATCTTTCAATTACAACAAAGGAATAGAAATCCTAATAGGTAGCCCGTGGCTCTCTCTTCCACAAGAAGAAGTAGCCAATTGTGTGATACCTCTAGGCTCTTTCGTATTCCACAAGTGTGTGGTTGAAAGTGAGATTAGGGCATGTTTGCTTAGTGTCACTTTTTCTCCCACACAAATAGATTCTATTAGGAACCGATCCTGTAAGGGGTCACTCGATTAAGGGATGGCTACAATACCTAGTTAAGGGTTAAACCCTGTTAAGGGTACCTTGTTAGAGGTTTTCAAGAACTCAATAGCTAAAGGATACCAACGACTCAATAGCTTCGAGTTACCCTGTTAGAGGATTTTCAACAAGCCAGTTAAGGCTACCTTGTTAGGGGATTTCACAACTGTTGAAGTGGTTAAAGATCAACAAGTATATCAATGACCTGATAATAGCACTCAATGCCAATGCAGATCCGCTTAAGCTCCTCTTCACCTTCTGCACTTACATTCTGCAGATATTACTTCTCTCCTCTGGTCTGGCAAGAATCATGTATCTCTTCTCTTAGATACACACACACAACTTTTGCCAACAACTTTTGAAAAAATCACAACATCGACCTTATAGGACAACAGATAGGTCGGTAGCATAAACCCTAAACCCTAGACTTGTTAGGTTAAGGAATTCAAATGATTCAATCCTGACTGTTGATCATACTATATTGAATGCAACAGTCTTGATCTAATCTCAAGACATTCTCCATCGTTCGTTTTCCATCGATTTCATGGCGGCTGATAACCCATCACACGTTATCACCATTTACAAACTTCGCACATTCCCGAGGTAGATAAGGATAGTCTTCTTCATGCAAGATCCTTCATGCACATAATGTTGATGTGGCAACATGATCTATTCTTTGTTATACTGCTAACTCATCACACAAAGATCAATGATTGAGTCACACAGACTGGAGGTACTCCAACCGGAAATCCTGAAGTGGAAACTACCTACCAACCGACAGTCATACAATGCTTCCATGTGCCGGTTCCCATGACTACATGCCGGTTCACCTTGTTATGCCGGTTCACCTTGAACAAATATACCACTTTACTTTGGCATATATACCGGTTCTCACATATGCCGATTCTCTCTATATATCACATATTGACATCAATGACAACATACAATATCATTATGTCCTTTTACCAGTTCACATAATGCCAACAATCTCCCCCTTTGGCATTGATGGCAATATACAAAGATATCTCTCTGCTAACTCATCTTCTCCCCAATTTTTGCAGATATCTTCTCCACTACACTTCTTCTCCCCCTTTGACAACAATGCCAAAGTTGAGGCAAAAACATCCCTGTTCCATTATGCTGCTCCCCCTGAGGAGTAGCATCCTTCAACACATCAATCAACAAAAAAAAATGACTATGCAATACCTGACTGATGTGGAACAAATACTTTTAATTTACCTCCGGAAGGGGCCATACCCCCAATTCACCTCTTAAATACACAAATGTAGTCTTTGGGAGAGGCTTTGTGAATATGTCTGCTAACTGCTCCTTACTGAAAACATGTTCCAGTGCAAACTCTTTATTCTGAACCTTTTCCCTAAAGAAATGATACTTGAGCTCAAAATGCCTGGTTCTAGAATGTAAAACCGGATTCTTTGAAATATTGATAGCACTTGTGTTATCACAGAATATACTTTCCGGTTCAAATGCAGGGATTTTGAAGCCATCTAATACATGCTTCATCCAGATTGTCTGAGTGCAGTTCATGAAAGCTACAACATAGTCTGCTTCCACTGTAGACTGAGAGATACAACTCTGCTTCTTACTCATCCATGAGACCAGTCTACCACCAAGAAAGAATGCACCACCGGTTGTGCTTTTCCAATCATCCACATTACCTGCCCAATCAGCATCTGTGAATACTTTTAGGTTGAAATCATTGCTGTATGGGTACCACAATCCATAGTCAACTGTTCCCTTCAGATACCTAAGAATCCGCTTGACTGCAACCAAGTGGGATTCTCTTGAACTTTTTTGGAACCTTGTAGTAATGTCAACTGCATGTGCAATATCTGGTCTGCTATGCACTACATAATGCAACTTACCAATCATTGATCGGTATTCCTTCCCATCAACCAATGCGGAATCATCCTCTTTTGATAATTTGCAACTGGTCACCATCGGTGTACCAACCGGTTTGCTATCTTCCATGCCAAAGGTCTTCAACACCTCTTTGACATATTTGTACTGAGTGATAAAGATTCCATCTTTCATCTACTGGATCTATAGTCCAATGAAGAACTTAATCTCCCCTATGAGTGACATCTCAAACTCTTCCTTCATCTCATCAGCAAACTCATGACTCATCTTGTCATCTCCATCGAAGATAATGTCATCAACAAAAACTTCACAGATCAGGATCTGATCTCCTTCAGATTTAAAATAGTTATTGCTATCTTCACTTGTTCTCTCAAATCCAATCTTCACAAGATGGGAATGTAGACGTTCATACCATGCTCTAGGTGCCTGCTTTAGACCATATAAGGCTTTATGTAGCCTGCACACCATATCACTGTCTTCAGATAGGGAAAACCCATCTGGTTGCTCTATATACACCTCCTCTTCAAGCACACCATTTAGGAATGCATATTTTACATCCATTTGATATACCTTGAATCCTTTAAAAGCTGCATATGCAAGAAGCATACAAACTCCTTCCAATCTGGCTACAGGAGCAAAGGTTTCTCTTTAGTCTTCTCCTTCTTCTTGAGCATATCCTTTGCACACCAATCTGGCTTTGTTCCTAATCACTGTGCCATCCTCATTCAACTTGTTTCTAAACACCCATTTGATGCCAATGATGTTTTTATGCTTTGGTTTGGGTACCAAGGACCATGTACCATTTTTCTCTATCTAGTCAAGTTCCTCTTCCATTGCCTTGATCCAGTCTTCATCTTTATGAGCCTCTTTGAATGATTTAGGCTCAAATTCAGAGATCATACATGAGTTTTCTCTGATCTTTCTTCTTGTAAGGATTCCTACATCCTTATCTCCTATGATCTTCTTAGGATCATGATTCAGCTTGACATACCGAGGAATAGTCTTGACTGGTTCTTCTTGCTTTTCCTCTTCATCCTCATCTTCATCAGTATCAACATAAACTGGTTCAGGAACACTGTTACTAGTACTTGGTTGATTGACAACTGGTTCCCAGATCATTGCAATCAATTCATTTATAGCTTGCTCACTGCCGGTTTCCTCCGATTTCTCAGAGGTTTCATCAACTCTCACATTGATACTTTCCATAATTCTTTGAGTCCTATTGTTGAAACACTTGAGAGCTTTACTCTTGGTGGAATATCCTAGGAATATTCCCTCATCACATTTAGCTTCAAATTTGCCTTGATGTTCACTCCTCTTGATGTAACATTTGCTACCAAATACCGTAAAGTAGCTAACCACAGGTGTCTTACCGGTCCAATACTCATAAGGAGTTTTGTCCTTACCTTTTTTGATGAGTACCCGGTTCATTGTGTAGACTGCAGTGCTTACCACTTCTCTCAAAAAGGTGTGAGCTACCTTTCCTTGAATCAACATGGTTCTAGATGCTTCAACCACAGTCCGGTTATTCCTCTCTGCTAGGCCATTCTACTATGGAGTCCGGGGGGCAGACAGTTGCCTCTTGATGCCAAATTCTTCATAATACTTGTTGAATTCACCGGAAGTGAATTCCCCTCCTTGATTAGTTCTGAGGCACTTGATCCTTTTACCACTTTCCTTCTCCACTAATGCTTTGAAAGCATTGAACTTCACAAAGGCTTCAGACTTGTCTTTCAAGAATGTGACCCACATCATTCTTGAGTAGTCATCAGTGAGAATCATGAAGTACCTATCACCCTGCACACTTCTAGTTTTCATAGGACCACACAAATCAGTATGCACAAGATCAAGCAAGTTGTCAGCAGTGAAAGATTTACCTTTAAAGGTTGAGGAAGACATTTTCCCCAATTGACATTCTCTGCACAAGGTATTATCCAGTTTTCTTAGCACCGACAACCCTCTAACTGCCTTGATCTTACTAGCCTTCACAATGTTATCAAAGCTTACATGGTAGAGTCTCCTATGCCATACCCAGCTATCATCAAATCTAGACATAAGACATGTACTTATATTTGCATTCAGCTAAAATAGGTTACCTTTAGTCTGCATACCGGTAGCCACAATTTCGCCTTTCTTTCCTTTGATTCTGCACACTCCATTCTTGAATTCCAGGGTGAGTCCACTGTCATTTAGCTGGGCAACACTCAGAAGGTTGTGTCTGAGACCATCAACCCAATACACATTGTCAGCACTACTCTTTCCATTCAGAGAGATGGACCCTTTTCCTTTAACCATACATGGTGCATCATTGCCAAAATGAACCACACCACGATCATACAGTTCCAAGGATCGAAAATTTCTTCGGTCACTAGTCTTATGGTGATAATAGCCACTGTCAATGATCCACTCATTGGAATTATCAAAGAGGGAGACAAGAGCCTTTTTTTCTAACACATCTTCCTTTACAACAACAAACATAGTGTCTTCATTCTCTTCATCTTCTGATTCCTCATTTGTGACACCTTCATCAATTGCAACAAAATAGTTTCTCCGGTTTCCTCCTTTGAATTTCTTGAATCTTTCTGGTTTATCCTTGTTGTCATTATTAGGATAGTTCATAGCAATATGTCCTATCCGATTACAAGAAAAACATTTCAAAGGGAGCTTACCTCTATATTTACCGGTTCCTTTTGGAAATTTCCTAGCAAGAAGAGCTTCAAATTCCATCAGAAACTCCTCATCATCCATTACTCTTATCTGTCTTGGTTCACCACTAGTGCTTGCTTCTTTTCCTTTCCTGGATGGTACAATAGAAGCTCTAAAAGCTTATTCAGTCTTTTGAACACTGCCATCAAAACTATTTAGCTCATATGATGTCAACTTTGCAATGATAGAATCCAAGGATACCTTAGTCTTGTCTATTAATCTCAACTCCTGAATAGCAGCAACTCTTATTGCATAGACCAACAATAGGGATCTCAGGACTTTGCTTACCACAGTGGAATCTTCCATTTTACCACCTGCACTCTTGATATCCCCAACAATAGTTTTGATTCTAATACCATACTGTTGAATGGTTTCACCTTCAACCATTCGCATGTCTTCAAACTTTGCTCTAAGGCTTTCTTCCTTAGCTTGTTTTACATGCTCATCACCTCCATAGATATTTTCAAGAGCATGCCATACCTCTTTGGGATTTACCTTATCTTGGATATCAATGAACTCAATATCAGATAAACTA